>NC_085047.1:107668487-107976299 GCF_963662255.1 Cinclus cinclus
GGGGCCTCTTCAAACAGTACCTAGAAAATCACACAAGTGAATTTATGCTTGAACATGTGTTTTTCCCTCAGACCATATATTTAAGTCCCGAGACTTACTATTAGTTATAAATATTGTTAGTTTTCTCTTAAAAAAAAAAATCTTTTTTCTCAATGCAATAAATTAGTGCTGATAATGGCTATTCAATTCTTTTATTTCTATGTATCTGGGCTTCTGTGAATTTCTCTTAAACTGTTAATTACCATGATGTGCAAAAGTAAATGTGAGAAAATACATCTAGGGCAGCAGAAGTAAACCCCGTACTGCAAATTTTTGAAACACATCAATATGCAATACGACTCACTTGAAGTCACTAACGTCTCCCTAATGGCACATTTTTATCCCTTCATTAGATAAGAGAGGTTTCCTACAATAATGGCACCTATTTGCTGTTAAGTTAAACATAATGCAGAAATAAATGCCACAGTTCCTTCTAAAATAATGGAGAGCTCAATCCAATTTATTTATTATCCAATCCCAAATGACACCTATCCACACCTACTGAAGCAGACTCCAGTTTTTCTGACACCCAAAAGACTGATGTTTCTTAATGCCTACACTTTCTAGCAAAAGGGAACTGTTTTAATTCAGATTCCCTAATAAGTATTATCTCTGTGAAAAGTAACATAACTCTTACTGTTTTATCATACTGTCACCAGGGCTTGATGCTCATTATCTGTTTAAACCACATACTGGCTCTCAGTATTACCATGGGCTCATTTTCCTAGCTATCAATAACTTATGGTTTGAATAATTTATAATCTAAAAAAATAAGAATAAGCTTCCTGTCCCATTCTGTACTTTTCAGGTGTAAAAAATTTAAAAATAAACAGAAAATTATTATCTGTCTTTCACAATTTTCAGTCATCCAGACACAGCACCAAATTCACTCTAATCTTACAGTTTTAAGAAGTTCTCTGAATGTTTCTAATGAGGGCAAGAGAGAAAAAAAAGAGAGTAATGAAGGATATTTGTTAACTGAATTGTTTAAATCCAGTCTTCTTTAGGAAGATGTCACAATGCCTCTTCTGAGTCTTGTTAATATTGGCTAGGAGCCTGTCCCTCCTACTTTATTTAGTTGACTTTTAGGGAAAAATTGAGTAAACAAAACTGTTTCCCATTGGGAAGTGGTTTACATATTAAGATACAGTGAAAATGTAAATCAGAGTTCTTGACATTTAAATCAGGGAATGGTTATGACAAAAACTGACCGCATGCAAGTGCAGAAGCCACAAAGCACAGTGGTACACAAGTGCCTCTCAAAGAAAACTTCAGTGGCAAGAGCTCTTTGTTCGACAGATTTTTGAACAGCAAGAAACAGAAATTTTATACTTTAAAATCTGTACAGTGAGAGGTAGAAGTAATTCAAAACGTAGAATTTTCTCTTTTATGAAGCAGCCCAATAAGTAAAGCTTGATCTAAGTAATTTCCTAATCTGAAAAGACTCTTTGAAGCATCAGAATGAAACAACATCCCCCATCTGAATTCAAAACCAATGAACTAGCAGAAAAAAAATTACAATATTAAAAAAGTAAAATTTCAAATTGTAATAGTTTTTTTTTATTATTTTCCTAGGTGGTTGTTTTTATTTTTCCTTCAGAGCAACTGAATAGCCATCCTACTGATTGCCTTTGCCTCCATTCCTTCTGTCCCACTGGAAGAACCTTGAAAGGAACCAGTAAAAAGCTCCATTTACTTACCACATTGAGGTTACTTTTCACTTTGTCACTACATGGTTTTATATTAAAAACACAGAACTTACCTTTGCACCCAATTCATTATACTGCAGCTTCAAAGCTGTAAGCCTTTCATCCAGTTCCTTTGGGTTCTCTGTCTGCTGCTTCTGAACAATCTGCCTCCCAGTTTTTATCACTGTTTCCACTTCAGACTTCACCTCACTCAGGTTTTTATATAATTTCTATTAAAATAGAAATTAAAAAAAAAAGTGAACCACCATTAAAATATGAAAACTAGAAAAGACCACTGGAAGTATTCAGAATCCAAATGAAAAATTTCAGAACAGCCCATCTTTACAAACAGTGACCTCAAAGACATGTCACTAAAGCCAGGGTTAGAAATGTTATACATGAGAAAGTACACATAATTATTAATTGCTTTAGGCTGTGACAGAGGTTTTTTTCAAACTTGGATAATGCAGTATATAAAACAACAACAGGTATCTTCTGTCAGCTCATACAGAATATTGGATGTATTTGAACTACAAAGAGCCACTAGTTTTTAAAATCTGCCATTTTTTTCATATTGCTAAATCTAGAGACTGGAAGGTTAGGATTAACCCTTCATTTAGTAACTGTCATACCCTAAAATTTTAGTTAATTAAAAAACCTACATTAAAAAGCAACAAAATGAGGTGGGCCTATAATTGCTAATTTATTTACTTAAAGTAGTATGTATATAGTCCAACTCCTTTCTAGGTGGTTAATATAATGATAAATTCTTCATTCCTAAAAACCTGCCAACAATTTAGGAAGCTGTTGTACAATGAACATTGTCTAAATTCTGATTTTATACTACAATTAGATTTTGAAAAACAGGAACATTTTGAGTATCCTTGTAGTTAAAGATACTCTAAAATCACTGTAAATCTTCCACAAAATACATCAGGGCTGCAAGAGCCAGCTGCTGAGTGAAGACACTTTAATTTAGTACAGAGTTTCTAACTACCACATAATTCTAATAAGAATGCCATTCTCACAAGAAGATGAATTTAAGAGCAATTTCATTTAAAAAAATGAAAGATGTTAATCAATAACATTAACTTGCTCCATGCTTATTTTTAAAACATAAATTTTTTCTACATTTGCATTTGAAAGAGGTTGGGAGGGGGAAATCTTCAGGCATGCCATTGCCCCAGGGGGTAAAAAAAAATCCTCAAAAAACCCTCAACAAACAAAATAAAGCTGAACAACACAAAAAATATTAACCAGCTACATCTGCTGTTATAATCATCTTTTTATGAACATCAATAACACAGTGTTCAGCTTTATTTCCCTTCAAGTGTAAAGGGAAGCAGGATTATAGTGATATTAAAGATATATATATATATACAAATTTTCCTCTTATTCTTTAGGACATATTCAGGTTATCTCTTGCTCTTGACCTGAAAGAAAGCTATAGCATGCCATCTCATGGAAGTTTTAATCTACAGTTTTCCATTATGCTTTTTGTTTCCTGGCTAGAATAGACTTTTGTTATGTAACACCTCTTTTGGTTACATCACAGAATTCCATGTCTGTAGGATATTGTGGAAAATAGAGCCAATATGGTGAGATAAATTCAACTGCAGGGCAGGAACTGGGAATTAGAAGGGGATACCAATTGGCATTTTTACATAGTGAAAGTGCTTGCCTGGAGTTCTGAAGGAGGAGTTTGCTGTTTTTCTGAGGTTTTTGTTTGTTTGTTTGGGTTTTGGATCTTTTTGTGTAACTGATACTTTGTTAGTCATCTGAATTAAGGACAATAATCACTAATTTTTAGCTTTCTCTGCATAAAGCCAATAGAAAGACAGCATCTTAAATATTCACCATGCAATGATCCAGCTGTGATTGTACTACTTCCTGCTCAACACTCTTCATCTCCAGCTTGGGCACCTGCAATTTCACTTCATCTAGAATTCTTTTGCATTCTTGGAGGCGCTGTTCAAAGTTGGCTGGCTTCTGAAACAACCGAAACTTCATGGACACATCCTGCAGCTTTTTCTGAAAAGCAAACATGGGTGAGCAGAAAGTGTGAAGTCAAAGCTATGCTGAAGACAAGCCTTAGTCCTGTTACAGAATATTTGGAATACATTGTCAGCCATCAATTTCTTATTAAAAGCATACAGTAATTTTGGGGAAAACACCAGTGGCAGAGAATCTTGGGTCTGCACTGGACGATAAAAATTCTCCCATCATTCAGGGCACTGGATGCAGCAGAGCCTGTGGCAAAAGAGCCTGTACACACACATAAAGAAAGGGAGAAGTTTTGTAATTTTCAATATACAAAATGTTCAGGAGCATGGGGAGAAGACAGATTTAATGGCTTGAGGATAAGCCATCCACATTGCAGAGTGAATGCTCTTCAACTCTTATCAGTTGCTGCTTCTTGGTATGAATAAATGTCACTAAGAAATAGCTAAGTAATTAAATAGGAACTCAGCATCTGTAAACACACTTCTGATTTTTTTGTCTTCAAATCCTGGACACTTTATTTCACTACAGTGTGGTCTGTGGGCATGCAGAGCAGCAGACAACCTGGAGTACCACAGAAAAGTGTGTAAATATCCAGCAGCTCCTTCCAACAATTTTTCTCTTTAAACACTTTTTATCAAATTCAGATCAAATGAGATAAGAAAGGAAGTCTGTCAATGAATAAGTGGACAATTGAATAAAAGTAGGGAACAAGGGTAGGAATAAGAGTTCTTATTTTTCTTCAATGCATTTGCATACACTAAATTTGCATGTAATTAGTTTTTCATTCTCTTCAATTTGATGAAATCAAATCAAAGTCAAATCTTGTGAGAATCTTGTACTGCCACATTTGTATCAGTTACTACTTGTGTTGGTCAAAACATTAAAAGTCATTTAGAAAGAGAGAGAATAATAATATTAATAGCAGACAAAATTAAAGCCATCCGTGAAGAGTCACTGAAAGATTAAAAAGTACTGAGGATCTGTAGGGGGGGAAGAAAACTTGATATATAAGTGTGATCTAAATTATCTTTTAGCACTCTCACTTGAGTTTTCTCAGATAACAATAAAAGCTACATTATATACCTATATTTATCAGCACTGGTTTTAAAATAATATCATCTCAATGCCTAAAAGCAGCAAAACAAGCAAAGTGGGTGTTTGGAACAATTTGGAACATAAAGAAAACATAAATGTTTTGTATCTGTCACAGCAAAGAAGTCATTGTATCAAGCCATTTTGTACCTGAGTAACGTGCTCACTTTTTATTACTCTGCTTCAAAAAGTAATTTTTAAAATAGAAAATTTATAAAGAATGACAGGAAAATGAAAGCTGTTTATCTAAATGTCTCAATATTCTCTACATATTAATCAGTCTAGAAAATAGACAATTCAGAATGTATTGATAAAGTTGACCACCAGAAAGGCATTCAGTACTGATTTTCGAAAAAGAACCATTCATTAGAAAATATTTTACATTCATGTGACAATTTTCAGCCTGTTAGGACTAACTAGGTACTATATCACTATGGCAGAAATAGATTTTTTATTTTCCTTAATCATACTTTTCCCCTTAAATTTAAAAATCAGAACTTAACTCAGCCTACAATAATAAAAAAAGAAAAAAACAGGATAAATTTGGCCATAATTATCAGTTGTTTAAAAATCTCAATGCATTTATTTATTTTCATAGTTGTTTGGCTTCTGCCCAGATAATTGAACTAATAATAGAATAAATATGTAAAATCAGAAATATTACTTAGAGAAAAATAAAAATAAGAAAAAATAATTAATTTACAAGTGAGAATGCTTTTTAGAAAACAGTAAGTGAAGACTGATCTCCTGAAATGTGTTTTACCACTAAAGGTGGCATAATGATGGAAAGGAATTCAAGAGAGTTCAGTGGTCTGAAATCAAATATAGTCATAAATATGTGTAACAAAGGGTTCAACTTCCACCTGCTCTCGCAGTTCTTATTTACATTATGCATGTAAATTGCTACTTTTTTGTTTATATTTTATCTAATGTTAGCAAAGCATAGTCTCAAGATGTCCTCCACCAATTTTTCAAAGCTCAAACTGGTGCATATGATCAACTAGAGCAACCTTACAAGGAAAAAAAACAGTCTGCACAGAGGTGGATTAATAAAAAAGGCATCCAGAAAGGGTTATGCTCCCTTGCATGTTGTTGAATCTATAAACATTTATTTACACAGTCATCTGATGCCTGAATTCCACTAATAAAATGTGGGCAAATTTACAGCTGCCATGGAGACCATCAGAAGGTGTGTTAGTGTGAAGAAAGAAAGAAAGAAAAATGAGGAAACAAATATTCTCAAAACAAATCTAATCCTGTATATAAGATGAAACATTAAAAAAGGCAATCTTTTAATTTCAAAATAACTGCTAAAAAAGCAATTAATGATACCCGTAATAAAAACTAAAACCTAAATGGAGGTGCTTAGAAATACTTGACAGGGATGAATCAAAAAATGGCAATAGTTAAATTATTTGTCTTTTTAATGAATTATGAAAGTTTGTTTTTATCACCCACAAAAAAAAAAAACCTAACAAAACAACAGCAAAAAACAAATCAGTAAAATAGTCAAGAACCTATCATTAATGGGCAAAAAATGTGCATTTTTCTCTGTTGTTTGTTCAGTCTTCTTCATTTTCAAGAAGGTCTTTGTGTGTCTATTAAGGCAGATTAAACAACACATTATCTAACATTTTAAACTGATGCCTGAATTGCACAGCTCAGCATAATTTATATTTCAAATGCAGTTCTACTAAAGATTTCCAAATATTTTAACTTATTTTTGACAGTAAAAAAAAAACACTTGCATCAAAAAAGCCCCACTGTAGTTTTATCTCTTGAAAGTTCATATTCAAAGCACCCCTTATTATACAGTGTCCCTACCAGTTAGTTACATCAGTCCTGCACACCTTAGAACTGCTGCCAATGACACAGGATGGCTGGAATAGAAAAAATTATCAGGAAGAGGATATGAATGGTATGCATTATCCACTATGATTTTCTGGCTAGAAGGGAACAGCTAAAGCAGAAGAAATACCCTATGGACACTCCATGGTGGAGTAATAGTACCACTCATACTACTCATGTGAATGGGTGAAGGAAAAATGGTGGAAATAAAATTTGCCTACCTGTGAAACATCAATTTGGGAAAGAACTCTTTTGGCAGCATCTTTACCCCGGTTTCGTTTCTTCATTTCTTCCAGGCTAATCTCATGGCTTGTTAATTCAGATTGTATTTTCTGTTGGAAACAAAGTCAGCCATCAACAAGGTTTGAGGGGAAAACTGTATGCTGTTTAAATATTTTGGACCAGTTGATTTTGGAACACATTGAGCAGCAGTACCAGTCTGTACAGCACTGCCAGCAGCACAAGGGAGGTGACCCTGCCCCTCCACTCAGTCCTGAGTCTGGAGTCCTGTGTCCAGCTCTGGGCTTCTCAGAGCAAGGGAAACATGGAGCTCCTGGAGCAGCTCCAGCACAGGGTGAAAAAGATGATTAAGAGATTGAATGTGGTTGTTTATTTGTTTTTTTTTTGTTTTTTTTTTTATTTTTCCCTGAAGGAAAACAACAGTTTTCATTGGTAAGAACATTAAAAATTAATCATAGGAAAAATTAGAAAAGCTATTTGCTTCATTATTCTTAATTCTTCTCATTTTCACAGTATCACCAGTCAGGCTGAGGGAAAACTGATTGAAGTATCCTGCAAGTACAACATCATCTTCATCTTAACGAGCTGTGCTATATCAAAAACAGTACATGATTTTTGGCATACTACTGACCAGAATCTATGTTCAGTATCAGTTTACTGTAGCTAAATGCACAATGACACACAGTTCATTATTATAATAATTTAATGTATTTTCTAACACATATTGCTTATTATGTCTGTCTGCAAAATCAGAGTGTACTCCAAAGAAAAACATCAGCTTTTTTTGGTTCACCATTAATCAAACTTACAAGACAAAATTAACTTAAGAAATGTTGGTTAGTGCAATGAAATAGTAAAGAATTCCCAGAAAATATGTTGAAAGATTATACTTCAGGAAGACTCACATATAATTATGTTAAAATTGTTAGAAAATAAGAAATTGTTATTAGCAGAATTGCTAGACAGCACTACTGAAAGGAATACCCTATGAAACAAAGACACAAAGTTATGCTCCCATCATGAGTTGCATTTGAGGCCATTACTCCTGCATTAAAAAGTGATTTTTTTATTTCATTTTTTTAAAATGGCATATAGCTTTTTTCAGATGCCCTGTAGACCAGCTATAATTGGTAATATATGTACATAAATTTATCTTACACCACAGTAACTTTAATAGTAAAAATTAATATACATGTATTTTTAATCACATTTTCATAGGTTATTAAGTTCAAAGCTGCATACACCATATGCTGCCTATTTTATATGGCTATTTTATGGTAATAATGACTTCTATACTGTTATAATGTCTTGAGTATTTCAACATTTAACAGAAAGCAGGTTTTTATAAGTTATACTGAATATGTATTTAAGTAAATTTTAACAGAAAAGAGAAAATACATGAAACCATTACGTCTATACTAAGCTTAATTGCAAGAATATATATGATTCTAAATTATTCAGTACTATTTGGAGAATTAAAATATTTTCTAAAGCCAAGTATTTGTAAAAGAAAAATAATGAGCAGAAAGCTCCAAATTTAGATGACTTTTCTTTTTTCTTCTAAAATGATTATAATTGTATATTTTGATTCCTCATATTTTGATTTTTCCTTGACAGTGATATTTGATGAATAGCCAGAAACATCCAGAGTAATAATAGAACTTTTCTAAAATTTAAATTTCATTTTTGAGAAAACAAAAATGGTTAATTAAAAGAATTATTCCATCATGAAGAGAAGGTTTATTTAATTGTTGAGCATTTATTTTATCATTATTTAATTTTTTTTTCCTGAAATGTGTTTGAGTTGTAACAGGATTATCTTCCATTTTTGTGCTGTACATGAACCAAACAGGTGGTGATTTAATTAGCACCTGAAGTCACTATTTTTCCACAACTTGGATGTTAGAACTGCATATGAAAGAAAGAAGGAAGTCTGAATTTTTAAAAAATATACTACATCACACCCTGTATTGCAACAGTTTGCTTCCCCACCTCATCAACAATCTGGTTTTTGGTTGCATTTTCCAATTTACTTTGTTCAGTCTCAGAGTCACTCTGGAAAGCACATAATTGAACAGTTCTTTTCTGAATAGGTCAGAACAACACAGCACAGATAAGAGTAGTGTTTATGCAATTAAGTGTTATGGGACATTGCATAGAGATTGTTCTATCTTACTATTTTAAATTACTCTGCAGGAGAGAGACGAAGCATCATCTTTTCTGACATCAACATGTGGAATTGGAGAGAACAAACATGTTAGAGGAAAAGTGAAAAGTTAGTAATGCTTACAGGAAGGAAAACCTTTTTTTTAAGGCAGAAAAATTAAATCAGGCATTAACAGATATAAAATAATTTATAACATTTGCCTGTGATGTCCATTATAATTCAATTCTTAAATGACCACTTTCACTTTTGTGTCTCTTCTGACTCACAAATTTATTGCATTGACTTCTTAACATCCATAAGAAAACACTATTTTTTCTTGTATTATCCCCATCTCTTATTTTCTCAGTGATTCCTATTTATTTTCTATTTTTTTAGTAAAGAGCAAAATTTGCCTTCATTTAATTTCTGGAATATCAGAATATAATGTACTGTATGTAACCAAGCTAAACTACTGTGCACAAATTATTGTGTCCTACAGGTTAAGGATTCTCATTTGCCATCACAGGCAATCTTTCAGGAAATTTGCAAAACTTTTGTTCTTTCACATACATAAAACACATAACACACATAGAAGACTGTGTAACAACAACAATGACATACAGGTAATTCTTAACTCAAACTGCATGCTTTTTTTCTGGACACTAACTTTCAATAAATATTAACTGGAGCATCCAAATGGGAAAAGAAAGGTAGAATAGGGTAGAACCGTTACTGACAAGGCAATACTGAACAGGCTGGACACGAGAAATGCAAGTAAAACACAGTGCTCAGATGCTATGGAGATGTGGAGAGGGTGACAACCTGTATAGTACAAAAATCTGCATAGATATTCAAACTTAACAGTTAACAAAAATAAGCTTATGCTTCTGAATAACACTTATCAGCTCTTCCCTCTGACCACTGATCCACGCATGGCTGAACAAAACAATCCTCACAATTTCCAGCAGAGGAAAGGTAAGTGTAGGTAACTCAAACATTTTCCTAAATAGACAACTGTGAGTTCTTGGTCCCAAAATATCAGTCTGAAGGCAACGAAGCACGGCATCCATCATCTTGTAAAGTAACATCTTGAACAACTGAACCATTCTGCCATTGTATCGTCACATTAACTTTGGTTTTGAACAGAGCACAAAGATATTATAAAAACAGTATAATAGCCATCTTCACTTAGAAAACAGCCAGGCATATAGTGCTTATGCTATAGAAATGAAATTATCCAAGGATTTATTGAAAAGGTAGATTCTTTTTGCACTTTTCAAAAACACAGAGTTAAGTTATTCTCCATAGTTTGACTGGGGAGAACAACAGAAAAGTGATTTTTCATACACAGGTGACAAATGCAATAGCTTTCTTCTCTTTCCCATAATGTAAATATATTCATGTAATCACTCAGACTAAGCAGAAATACAAAGTAGGAATTTTCTCTTCCATCAAAATCACTGAATAACAAAGCTAGAAGAAATATTTGAAAATATTTTTGTCATATAAATGAAATATTTTTGGTACAGATTTATTTTTGTCCTGTCAGTTAAAGAATAAACTTTAAAAAAGTCACAAACTGCAAATTCTTGTGATGATGACTTCATTCTCTGTATTTTTTTTGGTAAGTTTAGGAATATGAAAAATTCTTTCACTGGGATCATGAGATCAAGCATCATACAAATAGTATTCCTTTTCAAATATTGCTCTAGAACTTACCTCACTCAAGATTTTGGCATAATTTGGCCTTGAAGAATCTGTAGTGGTTTAACAGGGTGCTTACTGTTAGGTTTTTTTGTCTGAATACATCATCTTTAGTTGTACTCCAAATAATTCAACACTGACTCCCTAGCATTAAAGTCTCAGCGCCACATGGTGGAGTAAGAAGCACACAAAATTTACGTTCAGAAAGTGATCCTAAGAAGTTGAACAGCGCACATTTTACTCTGCCTTCTTTTTGTCCAGTTTCTGAATAAACTAAACTGATTTCTTCACTTAAAAAGTGGAGCTAAATATTTTGTTTTCTCAGGTTAATTTCTGATCAACTGAAGCAAAGATTGTTCCTCCTATCAATGCTCTAAATGGATTTGAATTTTTTTGAAGCAAACGCACAGAGCTCCCAAGCTCAGCAGCTTTCTGTTTATAAATTCCTCCATATGTTCTTTTAGAAAGGCAACACATATTGCTGAATGGGTTGCTAAATCCCACAGCATGGATAAACTGATCCCTGCCCAGAAAGCAACATCACTGACTGAAAGATTCCCATTCCAGCTGTGCAGACACCACTGCAGGTATCTCATATGAATGAACTCTTTTCAGCTCTACAAGAGAATGGTGCCAGCAGAAGCTCCACAGGAGACGTGGCCATTCAGGATGTGTTCTGCAACTGGCTGGGGTGGCTCTTTGCTGGAGGAATGACTCAGTCTACCTACCCACTTAAAAATGATTGTTTATTCTCTTTCCCTCTAAGGATTTTAAAGAGATTCACAACTGAACTTCAGAGAACTTCAATATTTGCATTAGACCTGTTCAGTTGCTAATTAAGTTTTTTTCATTAGCTCTCACTGGCACCATAAAATAAAAACATGAAAGGGAAAAACTCAGCAGCCTGTATGCTGGTTTTCCCACAGTGGATATAATACAATCAGGTGAACCTGACATTAGACAATAAAATCTGCAGAAAAACAACAAGTTCTGTAAAGGCACTGAGCTGAAATTTTCTTATGCAAGTGTGCTAATTAAGGTTGACTGGGTTTTGTGCTTCAGTTTTTGAAGTTCTGAATGACTTTGCTTTATGCTGTAATAATTCCCAACATGGTATCTGATGATGCACCTAAATTGGATGCATCCATGGGAGGTGTGAAACATGTAGGGGTCCACACACACCAGAAAAAAAAAAAAGTACATTTTCATATATTTTTTCTTATGTATTCACTTTATATAATTACAAGATGAGAAATTAAACTGATGCATCTTTAAAAAAATACTATTTTTTACCTCATTAAAAAAATTGCTTACATCATCCATATTTCTAAGAAGAAAAATAATTCGAGAGTCAACAGATAGCTAACATTGTTTAGGATTCAAACTGAAACAATTTTTCTAAATCTGATATTATACAGATAAAATAGAAGAAAATAAAGTAAGATAAAATTATTTTCAAAATAATACTGAATCCAGATGCGATCCTATTTTCCAAATATAGCATTTATAGACCCAAAATACGTATAAAAATATCTTCATGTACCTACAAGCACACACACATAAAATGTAACTGAAAGGTACATCCATCTACACGTTAATTCAAAAGACATAGTAGTGTTTATTTTGTAAAGGAGAGAAAAAAATATTTTCAGGCTTCATATATTCAGCTCTACTTATATTTAAGATCATCTAAGATACTCTGTAAAAGATTATTATTATTTAGAATTATTTAAAACTCTATGGGCATGCCAAGAAACCCATAATTGAATGTATCTTCTAAAATAATTATAAAAACACTCATTTTCAACTTCCCTGTAGCTTTTTCTCCCTGTTTACTTTCATAATCTGACTGCATAAAATGTAATGGAATTTGCAGAGAAATTGAGGCATATAACATTGTAGAGTGTTGATAGTTTTATTGCAGAGATGCTTGATTTTATTTCATTCATATTCTTACCCTCTTAATGCTGCACTAAAGCAGACGTTACAGAAGAAAGAAGGAGTAAAAAGGATAATCAGGTATGCAATTTTATTTCAAAGAGTAAATAAACCATGTGTAAAGATTGGGAAAAGCTTTTTCTATTGAACTTAGGTGATCTGCAAAAATTTAAATATAAGTACATTGATGTACTTATCATGCACAATCAATCATCAATCATCTACAGTCTTATAAGTACATTGATGCATATTATGAAATAATTAACAATACTGTCTATGTTTCAATAATTTAATAATAAACCACATAATCAACTTTGCAAGACAGTCATGTAAGAGTAGTGAGGATGACGAGTTTCCTCTTTCTAGGATGAGAGCTGGATTTTAAAGAACCATGATGCTTATCATTGCCTTTTTAAAATTACTGCATAGTCTTCCATTACATTTATTGTCCTTTACATCTTCTGGACTGGTAAATAATATAAATCAGAAGGAAAATATGACTTTACTATGAGAGTAGCTTAAATTTCTCAAAGTAATCCTACACAAAATTTGCTTGCACTTTGCTGATCATGTTGCAAATCCTCTTTAATGCGAGGCTGAGGGATGACCAAACACTCTTTGGTTGATTAAGAAAACTAGTAAACACGTAAGATCAACCTGTGTATAACTTACCTGTGCTTCCTGAGGGACCTGTGCTGCATCCACTCTGTCTGCAGTGTAGGCTGCTAACTGTTTGTCAATAGCAGCCAGAGACTCCTGGATCAAGCGCAGGGTTTTGTCAGTCTCCTGTGCAGATTGAATACTCTGCTCAAGACTTTTCTGTCTTCTCACGGCCTAGAAACAACAACAGCGTTAGCAGCTTTCACAGTAATAATCCATATACTACATGTTTTTTCCACACCTTTTTTTTCCCCCCAAAATTCAGGCAAAGAATCAGACACAGGAGTCCTGAGTTGTGCTCATCCACCTTTTTGTAGGATAAATTGCGCATCTTTTTGCCACCCATTCAGTTTTCTCGTCAAGAAAAAAACAGATTGCACAGACAAGTTCTAAAAAGCAAAGGATCCCAAAAAACCCAAGGTGTAAACTGAGGATTTCTATTCCAAGTGCAAGATGGCAAAGCTGCATAAGCAAGCCATCCTGACAGTGCTGTCTTCCTTTCTGAGGCAGAGAGGTCCTCCTGATCTTATTACATAATTCAAGAGACTGTGTTTACTGAGAGTAGGGTTACTGTCATCACAATCCTATCCAAAGCAATCCACCTCAGTAAGTGAGAGGGATAAAGACTCTGCTGAGCTGGATTTCTCTTATATGAAGCATAAATAGCTGTTTGGAAGAGGCAATGCCTACTTTCTTCCTCCTGTGGGGAAAACAATTTAAAAAGTTGAATCTTGCTTCTACACCACCAGCAGTACCACCATGGCTTTTTATACAATTCTTTTTTGGAGAAGGTTGTTTTCCTTCCAAAGGAGCTCAGTTTATTGTTTAACAAATCAGGACAATAAATCCTCCATCCAAGTTGTCCTTAGAACACACATATATTAAGCACTTCACATAAATGAGTCAGCTTTAAATATTATTTGCAACACTTTAATAAGGCATTTATCAGGTAATAAATAATCCAGTACATTCTTCCATCTGTCATTGTGTCTATCCACAGACTCATTTTATTTGGACCCCAGCCACTGCCTAGCAGAGTTTCTGCTTTATACAAAGCACACAATAATTACCAGCAACTCCAAATACTCCACAGTTTTTGTGTGCTCAAGTCCAGCCACATTGCTGCCCACAGAATAAGGTGACTAACTTAATTTGACACAAATCAAAGGTGAAACAAGCACTCTTTAAATAACATTGCTAGGTATCCTGACATTTTTCAAGTCAAATCACGCTCTGTCTCTCTGGTAAGCCAGCTATAATTTAATTTGATTTCATAACCATTATGACACTCTTGCCTTGAACAAAAACATCTCTCAGCCATTCAGTGAGAATATTTGATACATCTGCACTTCATGGAGCTCACATTCTCACTGAGCTTCACATACAGCAAATGAAGATTATTTCTTGAGAGCATTCTTAGCTAGCTGTTTGACTTGTTTAAAGGATAGGGATCTAACCAGTATTTTCTATATTTACTTTTGTAAGCTGCTTTGTGCTATTTCAAAACAACTGATCAGATAATCTTGTATCACCACAAGTTCTAGGAACCTTCTCTGGAACTGAGCAGCTTTACACATCAAACTCACGCTGTCAGTGTTAAAGGGTGCACCTGAACCACCAAGGTATTATTACCCTACTGCAGTACTAAGGCTTGCCACTTAAATGACTTCTAGCTTCATCTGATTTGAGATTTTAACACAAAAATCTTCTCAGCCTGTTCAAAGCAGTGAGTTTTAAAACCACAGCTGAATTTAAAAGCCACCACTTCCATTTACCTCGGCATTACTTACTACTGCTCTGTAAGCCTGGCTAAGGTGCAGCCTCTATCTATCAATTTGCGTCACTATGGGGTAGATTCAAAGACACATTAGATCAGAAACAGGATAAGTAGCTTTCTACATCTATTGGGTAAGGCCATCCTCCTGGAAGCATGGAAAACCATGGAGTACTTCCCTGCTTTTTCTGATCTCTGTGGTTAACTGCTAGGACCAACACACCAGCAGAATCTGGTCCTCCTGAGGGCTGCAGTGTCCTTATGTGCAGAAAAGCCTTTTAAAGGAAGACACTGATAGAGTTCCATTCTTATAAGTAATCCAAAAAAGTGTCTCCACTTTCTGAAGAATTCAAAACACTGGACACAAATTTGGTGTTACATCTGTCTAATAAACTAGTTTCATAGCAACACCTGAAGTTTTGAACCTCTGTTAAATGCTGCCCCATGTTAACTACTATTTGGAATTAGGAACCAGTGTAAGTACAGAAACATTTGCTGCCAGCCTGAGAATCAGAGTGCATGCATGCAATGAAGTAGCAGAATGCATGAGAATTCCCAAAGACTTATGACCCTATAAAGAATAAGTGGTGATTGAAAAATTCTCATCTTTGTGCTGATATAATCAGAAACTATGTATAAAAATATCCCATTTTAGAACACAACTGGAAAAAAATATTTTCAAACTCATTGATCAAATATTATAGCAGATAAGTTCAAGAAAAAATTACAACAAATTCTTGCCTGAGTTTGACTGAATTTTTACACTTGTATTTCAAGCAAATATAAAGTCAGATATATATTCATGCTTGTGATGTCGTTATGTGCACACAACACAGAGCCAAAAAACTCCCCTGTCATAGTCCTCAGAGGGAATTTGATTACAAATTGAGAACCTGTGTGACATTTTGCCTCTTCCAAGTCATCTTTTCCCAAAGCTGTGAACAGTTTAGGTGAATGAATGGATGATGTCAAACCAAGAGCAGAATGCAGCAGGAGAAGAGAGGAATTATTTTGACAATAGGGGAAGAGAGAGACAGCTGAATTTTGGGAAATGGTACCTTCAGAGTTGTGGTGATTTTCTCAGATGTAAGTGGGTGTTACTTTAATTTTTTTGTCTGCCATGCTTACTGGAAACTGACCCTCCTTGCATGTTCATCTAAAGTCAAGCTCATACGTGACCTAGTTGAATTCCCACGACAAATGGAATGAAAATCTGCACTGTAATCTTATAAAAGGAATCACACACTCATGTAATGTAACATATTTCTCCAGGACACAACAGTTGATTCAAAGATCTAATCTTTTTCACTAAGTAGGCCTTTGGTACTGCCACTGGCATGGCAGAATATTGAATAAATTCTATTAAGGGGAATGCAACAATACTGCGAAGCCACCTTCTTCTCTTTCAGTAGAAAAGAGTTGTTGGTGGGTACAAGCATTAGAGTGCTTTACAAAAAGGAGTAGTCCTACTACACATTTATGTCTGTGGAGCCGAGTTTCCAACTTGTCCTTAAAACTCATGTCTGTGTGAAAATCTATACGGGCCTATTTTTTAAGAACACGTGAGGGTTCAGAGCTGAAATTTTAAATATTTATGATACAAAAAATATTCTAATTTATGATGTTCTGGGTGATTCATTTTTTGATTTATTTCCTGAAATATTATGGGTTCTCTATTCCATTGTGGAAAAAAAAATAGATAGCTTAACATTGTAGTGTGTAAATGGGTCTGAGAACATAAAAAGAAGCTCCAGCTTTGCTATCAGATCATATTCAATAAAGCTGAAGGCTTTGGTCTTTAAAGAGAAGTGGATGACAGTAAATTGCTAAATAGAAAATCCCAGGAAAGTAAACAACGGCTTAATTATTTCTGAGCCAGCAAAAAATGTTGACAGCTATCAAGGAAAACTAATGAAAAAAAGAAAAAAATCTGCTGCTAGGCACTATCAGAATGAAAGAGAAACAAAAAATAAAAAAAAAAAAAAACGGATTTTTTTTTTTATTTAAGTCTCTACATGGATTTTATAGATTTTTAGTGGTTTTATGAAAAACATAACACTTTTTATGATATAATATCCTGCATAAACATGTTTACAATTTACCAAATGTCAATTGAAAATGCAGGAAATAGCAACATTACATATTATCCATATAAAATACAGTATTAGGGGAAAGGACCATAGTTAATTGCTTGATGCTGAATGTTATAATGTTATATTTATAGATATCGCCACTTTTTGCTTAAATAATACATTTAAGCAAATTTATAATTTATAATACAATTAAGCAAATTTTGTCTATTTAGTGACATCAGTCACACATGCAGTTACTAAGATGTTGGTTAGAGTTTTAAGGAATTTAAAACCAAATAATGTTATTGTAGTAGTTGTCAGTGTTTGGGCTTTGAGAGAATAATAGAACAAAGCCTTTAGAAAATGATAGCACATTTACTACAGGGTATATTTATTTAAAATGCAGAATAAAATTAATTACTTAGCTTACAAGTCACAACTAATGGAAAAGGGTTTGTTAAGAAAGGCAGCAAATTGTACCTGATTTTTTTTTTTTTTTTACTCAGTTATACTCTTGTGTTATTGAAAAATGTTGCCACAGGCAAAGTTGGAAGGTTAAGAAATTTTAAAATTCCTTCCTAACTTGTTTTTAAATTATTTTAAAATTTTGCGTGACTCTTGGTTGCGACTGAGATATATCACTACATTTCTGTACCCCTCATATCAAATTCCAAACATGTTAATCTCCACTTAATCTCAGAGTGGATTAATGTTTGTGCTTAGACTTTAATTAGAAACACCGGGGATTTTTTTAATTTAAATTTTTATCATTGGACATGTTAATTTTCATTATCCTCCAACCCAGAATTAATTCTTCTGCAAGTTCTAGGAATACTACCCAGTGTGTTTATTGGGAAGATGGCTACAAATATTTGACCTCCCAGCCATTAAGGGATATTCAACTTGGATCAACTGAATTCCAAAACTGCAAACTATACCAAAGAAGATTTTCTATCTCTTTAGGTTTTCACTGCAGGCAGATAATGCCTCAGAACTTGCAAAAGCAGCCCTCTTAGCAACCTTCAAAGCAGTCATTTGTACATGGGGCATGAAATATTTCTCCTCTGAAGAGCAGAGCAAAACAGAAAAATTGTGTCAAATGATGAATGTGTGCTCTTTGAAGGAAACCAAAGGTAATCTTCAGGGGAATCCTGCAATGAATTAAAAGACAGAACCCAATAATAATAATTGAGTCTAGTGTAAAGCCCATGTGAGCAATAATGTTTTGTACAGTTTACTGTAAGCATAGTCTCAAACATATCTGATTGACATTTCTGAAGTTTGCTGGACAGGATGTAAGTCCCTTTCACCATTGATAGTTGCTTGCAATATTAGCTTCAAATTCTTCAGTGTTTCTTAAATCCCATATATAGAGTTGTAAGTGAATCAGTCCTTGAAAAGTAAGAATAGGGTATACCTTGCTTATCAGTCAGCCCCAAATGTTCAAAAACAAACTAAACACACTCAGTCTTTGTTAACCAAAGAAGATAAGGCACACAAACATAAAGCCATTATCTGCATTTAAAAATGAATCTCCAGCTCAGTAGCAGAGCTGCGCTGTCTTGCAGCATCATTCACATAGAAGTTGGTTGGTTTGGTTGCTCTATTAGTAGTGAATAAATATTTCACATATCAGCTTCTGCCCACATGAGCTTATTGTCTTCGTAATTACCCCCACAATTATTCAAATAAAAACAAATAACTTCACCACTTTAGGACTGTCAATTAGCCTGTCTGAAGAAGTGACCTTGAACACGAGCTGATTTGTGTTATGAGCCTGTAATATATTTTTATATAAGGAGAACACTGCTTGAATTTCAAGAGACTACACAAACAGCACAGAAAATTCAGTATCAGGAATTGATGAAAAAAACCCACATTTTTTTCCACTTCAGAGTTAGATCTCACCATTATAATTAAACTATTTAATATCTGATCAAGCTTTCAAAGAAGCTTTTAAAGAAGCCCTCCACCCCAATTTTTTTCTATCATTGAATGAAATTGCAGAGCAGTGAATAAATTTCTAATATATTTTGCCTAAATACTCATCCAAATTATTTCCAGAATTTCACACATCTTCATTATGTGTTTTTGACACTAAATCTCTGCAGCTTTTATGAATTTTGATTTTCTATCTATTAGTGATGACTGAATAGTATTCAACTATCATTCAAAAAGGCTCTTTGAAATTGTTGTTCTCACACCCTGGAAGCCTTCTGCATATTCCTAGTTTTTCAGTCAGTAAAAAAATAACAAATAAGAAGAATAAGAATTCCAGATAGTCTATATGCTTTCAAACTGAAGTGAGATTATCTAAAAAAAAAAAAAAAGCTACAAAAAGAGAAGATGTATAGATGTACAGAAATGTATAGTTACTTTTATGTCTGGCTACAGACATAAAAATATGTGGATGCCTGCACTGCACCAGAACTATCACCAGGCTCTTTCCCTCCCCATCCTTCAAGTTTATTATCAGAACAGCTGAGGACCCTTCTATAATTTTTATTGTACTGTTTGTACTTCCACTGTATTAAAAAACAAGTGTATTTCTAGTACCATGAAAGAAGGAAAATTGTCACGGTACATTGCAATCCTTCTAATACAGCTGCTTTCTAGAAATCTTCACTGGTGCATCATTTATATCTTTGCAACAGAGTAATTTTTGACAGTATTTGTAGCTTCTCTTCAAGCATGTTCTGGTTAAAGTCATAAAGGTGCTTTCTACATCCTTTGCTAGGTCTTTCCCTAATAATTCTTTCACTAAGTACTGAGTTCATATCTTTCTCATATTTGTAGCATATTGCTAGGTTTGGTTCTCCTTGTGCTACACATTTCTATATTGAAGTGTCTTTTAAATCTTTTAATGATAAAAATACACTTATTTATTGTTTAATAAAAATGTCTCTATTAGAAATATTACTCATATTTAATGTTGAAAATAATTTGCTCCTTGCTAAGTGTTTTGTCAGGGAAAGTATCTTATATATGCAATTAAAGTTTGAATCCGCTAGATGGTCAGTGCAATTTTGAAATATTGGGGTCACCTATTTTACTGGTTTTGGCTGGGTCTGAGTTAATTTTCTTCACGGTAGCCTTTGTGCTTCAGTGGTTTGTATTGGTGGCCAAAACAGTGTTGATAACACAGAGATGTTTCAGCCATTGCTGAGAAGGGCTTACACAGCACCCAGGTCTTCTCTTTATCACTCTGTCCTTTCCAGTGACCAGGCTGGGCTTTGAAAGGACACTGCCAGGACAGCTGACCTGAGGGTGAGCATCACACAGGGTGATGCTCAACAACAAAAAGAGGTGAGGAAAAGTGTTTCCAAAATTGTCATTGCATAGGGACTAGTTGAACATCAGTCTCCTGGAGGTAATTTCTTCTGCATCACTTGTTTTTATCCCTTTTTTCTTTCACTTATAAAATCATCCTAATCTCAATGCATGAGTTTTCTCACTTTTGCCTCTTCTATAATCTCCACCAAAGTACCAGGAGATATGGAGTCTTGTGCTGCTTTGCTGCCTACTGGAGTTAGCTCATCACACCCATGAAACCAATTCTAATGTAAAATATGGTTTGTGACCTGTTTAGGAACTGTACCAACAAAATAACTTTTATTTTTTTTAAATGGTGTTAGACTATCCTCTACTTAGTAGGAGGATCATTAAATATACCTCCTGTTGTAGTTCTTCCCACCGAGTATTGAACTTCTCAAGCTTCTCATTGATCAATTCATCCAAGATCCCGCCATCAGTCAAAGTCTGAGCCAGTTCCCGAATCTGGTTGCGATTATCTTCTGGATGTCTCATTAAACGTTCCAAAGACTGAAAAAAAGTCAAAAAAAGTAGTTTATTTTCCTTTTTGTAAATAAGGTTCTACAGAACAATCCAAATTTGCCTTAAAAGATAAGAAAGAAATGTCACATTTCATATACAATTAAAATAGAGAAGAAAAAAAAACAAACCTATGTTCCATGCTTTGAGAACTAATGTTCTGTACTATGTATTATGAAGCACAAAGATTTCTCATAAAGCAATAAATTTACTGCTTAATTTTAAAGATGTGGACTATACCCAGTGAGTTTGGTGACAGTATTTGAACCTTAATATAAAAACTTGCTTGAGTATCTAAATGGATGAAATTCAACAGCAAAAATGGATTAGCAATGCAATATTTTGTATTTTGAGGCATTGCATTTATTTAATGTCTACTAATTTTAAAGGCTCCATGAATAAAAATTAAAGAATAATAAACAAAGTTGCACTGCTATGATGAAAACTTGCTCTCTCTGAAGCTTTCAACATTTTTTGACTGACTGAAGTGAGATTTCTTTTTAAAGAATGATTATTTTATCATTACCAAAGCTTTCTATGATAGCCAGCACAACATATTTAATTATAATTTGATTTAGGAGGGTTTGAATTCAAAACCTCATTTATTGAATCTAGTAAGAATTTAGGACTTCCACAATATTTCACACTTTGTTAATGTGCAATGTTAGCTCATAGTTTGTTTAGAATGACATTAAATTAATCAATACATATGTTTTGGTTATTATTTAAGTCAACACTTACATCTAAAGACTCAGAAATCTCTTCAGCACCTCCCTGGATGTTTTCAGTTGCTTTGAGTTTCAGTTCAATCTCATTCAACCACTTATTTTCTGCATCCAAATACGACAATAATTCACGCCAACATGCCCATACCTCCTGATGAAGAAAAGGTTTAGTTAGATTGAAAGTCTTACAGAAAATTTTCACTCATTAAAATACTGAAAACATTCATGCTTCTTCCCCAAAGCAACATGGTTGATACCTGAGGCTTATGGGAACACATAGTAGATTTTATTTCCCAGTACTCATATGATCCAAATTAATATAAAACACAAGAAAATCATCATTTTGATCAAACAGAGCAAAACCACAGCAAATAACATGAAAAAGTGAGCTCTTCTACAAAACACAACTTGAATTTTCATTTTCACGTATTATCCTCTTTATATGATTTCTTCAAATTTTCTTATATAATTTTAGAAGTGAGCAGAATTTTGAAAGACCCATGTTATAAATTTATGTCTTTGCTATAAAAATGCACTTAGATTCCCTATATATTCTATATGCTAATTGCTTAAATCACAGGTTTATAAAATGTCAGCTTTTAAGATTTCAGACTAAAATCTCTATGGAAATTAACTCTAAACTACATTTAGAGCAATTTATAGACCTTTTAAGTGCTAGAGTACTAAAGATAATGTTGTGAAATATTCTTATTCTCCTGAAATTAAATTATTGCCTAATATTTTATTTATACAGTGCCTGAAGTTACTTAAACAAGCAGATAAAAATGGCACTTTATATGCAAACAAAGCATTCAAATGCTCCATAAATAAACTTTCCTTCATTCCTTCTTTATGTTAGTAGAAGTTAAAGTCAAGTTGTTGAAATGCATCACACTCTTGATAGAAAAAGCTTCCCAGAGTGCGATTCATCTCACCTAACTTTGCTCACACCAAATGAGGGTTATAGAGGGTTATTAACCTGCAAAATACATCATCAATGATCAGGGTAAATATAGATTACCAGTTTAAACTACACACCTTATTTTTCACAGTTAATTTTAGACAAGATAAACTTTACTCTGGTATATTATTGTCCTGCATGGGGTTAGCTCTTGCATATTACCCACAAACAAAATTTAGCTCTTGCAAAATTCCCAACAAAAAAACACACCCCGTTCACTGTGGCTACTGTACAACATAAAAGCAGTCCCATGGCAAGAATATGCAATGTAGTTGGCCAAAATGGTAGGGTTAACTCAAAATGCATGAGAAATATTCAGGTTGCCAGTACATCACATACTGCTCCCATGCTGAGATAACACCACCTGACCAGCTTCAGGGACATTCTTTCAAAATCCTTAGCCATGGAAGAGAGAAGCCTAGAGGAGTGGATGAAGAGAACATGACAGGGTTGCAGCAAAGCCAGATTTCTGGCTTGATCTGAGGAGCGATAAGAACCTTGAGCAGCCGTCGCTCTCTCTGACCTAAGAACCATGTCTCAGTCTTCTCTTGCAACATGACTTTCCAGCAGATAGGATTCTCAAATTAACTTTGTGTGTGGCTCATAACATGGGGTATTAGGTATATGGCTCATAAAGCCAGGATAGCCACAATCTTACATGATAAAATAGCCATGTTCTCCGCCTTCTTCCAGTTAGAAGGGCCATAAATACAAGACTGGCAAGATATCAAACCTCCAAAGTCTTCCACTTTCCATTCAGCCTGCTGCAGAGCTGTTGGTAGCTGGTAATTAGAACACTGAGCTCCTTTTTCAAAGCTTCATGAGCTGCTGGTGGAGCCTTTGCTATAAAGTTATTCACAGAATCTGTAATAAGCTTCACTTTCACCTCTTTCTGCAGGGCTTCCTCCTTTGCTCTCTGTAAAGGAAAAAAAGAAGTTGTAGTCCTGGCTTAAGAAGGAAAGTTATTTTTAGTAACTATCAGAATTTTCTGACAGAATTCAAGAGGGAGAAAAAGGCCCAAACAACACAACAAAAGAAAATGCAGTAGGAGACATTTAATTGCAAGACCTTCTGACATAATTTGAATGAGTCAAAAAAACCTTTTATTTCATTTTGTTGCCAATATACAATACTCAATACAATTTAACATCTCGCAACTATCTAGTGTTCTGGAGCTCTCACACTAATAGAACATTTCAGTACTTTTTCCCCGCAAGTAATACTTCAAACATAATTACTTATGGACCACAACCAGCCAAGAAAAGAAAAAAAAAAAGAAGGAAAATTTGTTGTGTTAAAAATTCCAAAATTCATGTACCCAGATTGAAAGGCAAAATCACAAGAAAGTCACCAAAAAAAAAAAAATAAAAAGGGAAAAAAGAAAATACTCCTCATCACTATCATTAACCTGCATTAAAAAAGAAAGTCAGAAAATAATTTTACTCTATTGTATATTCCACACTTTTGCTACTCTCTCTCTTTTCATGTGGTCCCATGAAAAAGATTTTAATGTGGAAAACGTACTGCCTCCTCTGAAACAGTGCTTTCTGGTGTCTATGACTAGAATTTTATGAGAACTGGAAACATAGTGATGAGTGCCTATGGGCCTTCACAGGAATTTACAATGAGAACTCCCTGCCCAAAGAAATATCAACCATATTCATTTATTTTTTTCTCTCTCTCTCTGGGTCTAAGGAAGTTCATGAACCAGAATAAGAGTGATCAGGCTGCCATCGCAAGAGGAAGTTTACAAGGTTGCTCTTGACTTTCCTCTTCTCTAGTTGGGGGAAGAAATGGGCTGCAGAAAGAACACAGAATTCTGGTCCAGATTTTCTCTGCTGTGACATCAGGACAAATGATATGGTTATTTCCTAGGTCAAGGTGTCACAAGGTGTCTGAACATGGCTGTACTTCATTTGGGTACAGAATATCTACTAGGAATCCATAATGGTGATTTAATATAACACTATACATTTTAGCTGTTTTAATATGCAGTGCAATGTATAAAACTGAGTTTTGCTATTTATTTACTAAAAAAGAACTGCATATTTAGAGCAGATATTTAATATTGAAATTTGTCTCATTTACGATTGAGTTGTTCCATAAATTTCCTTATATTCTGACTGGAAGCAAATTATTTGTCAGTAAATAAATAGATTATCAGTTGCATGTCTGAAACTCTCAAGAACTGGGAAAAAAACATGGAAAATGAACAGTTTGAAAACAAAGCGTTGGATAGATTGTCAAAGCTATATATATATAATGACAGACAGGTTATAATCTGGTTTCCTGAATAGCACAAGCCAAAAAATTCACCTTTGAAATAAGAATTAAGCTCACATCCAGTGGCTTAGCAAGAGTGTATTTAAACATATATCAGAAATTAGTAGTTTTGTCCAAAAGCCATGTTCATCCTACATGAAGGAAACATCTCATTAATAAATTGAGATCTAAATATTCTGTTTCTATATTCCTATGTTAAAGACATAACATTGATACATGGCACACACCAAGATGTATCCTAACATCCTGTTTCTTTTCCTGATCATTCTAATGCAAAGAGAAGACATAAAACCAGTTTCACTCCACTGCTGCTAACACCCAATTTTCAGGTATTATTCCTTAAGCGAAAGATTGTTGAACCTACATCCAAATCATTATCCAATAAAGCAAATTGGAAAAAATAGCCATGTGGTGTTGAGGAATATCAAATATCTTGTAGCATATTCCAAATAGTAATTACTTCAAATGACCTATTATGCTTATCTTTAGGCAAGTAGATCTGAAAAGGCTCGTTCCTAAGACAAAGAGTAGACTCTCTTTACAGCAAGATTTTCAAAAAGAAGTTTGAACACAGCTCAAGGAATTAGTTAATCTTTTACCTTCAGTTCCTCAACAGCTTTCTGCAACTCATCAGGTGTCTTATATTCAAAATCTCTTTCCAGATATTCTTCCTCAGCTTGTGTTATCCACTCATGCATCTCTGACAAATCCTTTCTCAGACTCACAGTCTTATCCAAACCACCTTTTAATGCAGCCTTCTTAGCATAGGCCTTTAAGAAAGAAAAGATTACATACTACTTCAAGCAAAGCTACTGTACAAACTTGACAATGTTTTAACCCTGAAAAGAATCAAGTTAAATCCTATATTAATAACATTTCTGTAATTAGGCAGATGTTAAGAAGTAATTAGATAGATATTAATAACAATCAAGAAAGTACTACATCATTTTTTTAGCAAATCATGGCTGTGCAGAATGAGTTTGTAACTATTCTAGAATGAAAATGTACACCATATGCTGGTGTCATCAGAAAACAAATCTGGAAAAGAACATCTCCCAGGGATTATGCTCTGTAGGATGTGAAAAGAATAACCACAGGAGACTTTGAAATTTCATTCAAGGGTGAAACCAAATGCTTTTGAGCTATAAAGTCAGATGACCTTCTCACTAGTTCGAATGCAACACTAGAGAGCAAAGCAATATGCATATCTTTCTTCTGTTGATTAAGTCATTAGTGAATCTCTCAGAAAGGTGAATATCCTAAAAATAGTTAAAGAAAAAAAAACAAACCACAATCTCCTACTGGAAGAAACTATTGTAAAGAGAAAAAACACTACTGGTAAAAGATTTACCAATCACTAAGTGGGGGGTCATATAATTCTGTTATATAGCTCATGTTTACAACTAGATAATATTTTAGATAATTTCTTCCCTAAACATTTTCTGATTCTATAAATTGTGCATTAATGTATCAAAACCGTCCCTGATCATTCCATTTACCGTCTCTGAAGAGCTTTAAGAATTTTGCATCAAAAAAAGGAAATTGTAGTGGTGCCACTTCTCATAGTTGGGCTGGCAGAGCTTATTGCTCCAATATTCTGCTGTGTGATGCTGCTTCAGTAAACATTATTTTCAGTAATATCAGAAGAAATTTTCTTAGTATTTGGTCCTAATTTCTGACATCTATTGGTTTGTTATTCATCCTTGAGGACTAGCTGTTAAACATAAACGCTGTTCTACATAAATGTTGTTTTACAGAACAAAATAGAGCAACAACCAGTGAGTATAAAAGCAGAATTGTATGTGGCTCTGCAAAGTTGTCTCTTTCTCAGTCCCAGCAGCAGAAAAGAGTATCTGAATTGCCAATGACAATTCCCAGTTGCCAGCTCTCACAGTCATATTAGCTGTATGTAACCCAACTGACATTTCCAAATCTTTTCAAGAAACTTCCACAAACTAAATTGATTTCTGTATTTACTACTCATGTGTTTTAATAGCTATTACTGAAGAAGTTGCATTAGAAACACCCACTGAGAGGGAATAATTTGTGCCTAGTATTGAATGAAATTATTACAGGCAGATTTTCAGGTAAGTCGAAAGAAAATTGTGACAGACTTCTATACTTGTAAGGCAATACTTGAAATTTCTTTGAGAAAAGTGCAAAGGTATCCAGTTTATTAATATCTCACACACACACACGCGTGCACACACACACAAAAAGAGAATTAAATACTCCATGGTAGTGAAGGGGGAAAGACTACAAAACTGGATCAATAAAATATTTTACAGGTTTCAAAGAGCAATTTTTTTTATAATGTGTTTATCAAAAAATATATAAAGACTATTTTTCACATGTAAAGTTATTAATAAAATATTTAGAAAATATTATACCTCATTAAAAGGGAACACTTTTATGATAATATACATTAAAAAGACAGACAAGAGAAAGTAGGAAAAATTGAAAGGTAATACAACATGCAAAAACTTTTATTTGAACTGCCATAAAGAGTAAGATTCCAAATGTCATCAGTGAAATAATAGTAGTTTTAGCTTCCTTACTCTGTAAAATTATTTGTTAATAATGCCTTTAACTAAAATGAGAGAACTATCCTTTCCTGTTATGTCCCATTCTCTGAAACCCATGTAACTACTGGAGACTCATTTATACACATGCATATGTGCATGCACTCTTAATTCTGAGTTGTTGAATTACGAACCCTTCACTGCTTTTTTCTACCAGAGTAATGACATGCAATTTCAATCATGGAGAATAAAACACAAAACTAAGTACAGAACTTCGTTATTTTGGCAAATGCCTAACCAACACCTTCAGAAATCTAGTTTTGCAGGAGCCAAAAATGATATTACTTTTAGATGTAATACATTAGTATATATATTTGTTAAAAAAATAGTAAGATATTGTGTTGTAATAGAAATAAACATATTTTGCATATACTGCTACAGGCTAAATTACGCTCTGTAAAATATTAGTTGAATTGACATATTTAATTTCAGTTTCATATCTACTGCATATGTATAGAAGGGCAAACTCTACCAATGAGAACCCTGATGATTAATTTAAAATAAACCAGTCACAGCAGGAGACTTGGTACCTGTTGGCAAATGTGGTCCCACTGGGCATTGAGATCTTTTAGCTCGGACTCTATTCTGGAAGCAAATTCTGGCTCTGATTCACTCTTCATTTTCTTCCCAGTCTCATTAACACTGTTCAAACTGGGTTGGATGGTCTGGATATCATTTACTAAAGCCTAAAGGAAGAACAGAAGATTAGGCAAGTAGCATTCACACCAACTTTCAGATACGGTATTTCCATTAAAATGTTTCTACATGAGAATATGACTTGTCTGGGGTCCAGATCGCAATCAACAGATTGTTCTACAAAAAGAAATTAAAATGGAATATGCAGCTGTAATGTGGCAAGCTGTATGCATTATGAATATATACATATATAATGCTAATATATATATATTATTTCTTTTAAAATGCTTCCCTGCTGTTGGTTGAAAACATGAGAAATACCTTAATCTCTTTTTTCACATTTCTGAAAAAAAATTCTGTTATAATGGTGAAGAATAATGATAATTCTTATGTAAACAATGTCTAAGAGAAAGTCTGTGAGAACTTGCAGTTCCATAAGATCACTGTGTGTGTTTCATTATATTTACACATCCTGCCAGAACATTTACAGAACTTGGAAATTCTACTAAGCATATAGACAGGGGCCAACATGGATTACAAGATTCACTGCACATACACACTCTGTTGGGACAGGAAGAAGAATTTGCAAATCCTGTGATGGAAGTACCAATACTTCATGATGCTTTAAAACTCTGCTGGGATAATGTGCTGGAACTTGTAAGTTTAGTAAAAAAAGAATGGATATAAATCATAACACCTGCAAGTTCTTTTTTGTACAGTCAGAAAATTTTGTAAATCACACAAATAACAGATAGAGAAAAAAAGATGTTTTTGCACAGTTTATACAGATTTAAAAAAGTAATAATGCAATGTTCATAAATTCAACAAAGTAAATAAACAGTTGACTTTAGAGGTTAGTTACATATTATTTCTTGTATTTGATGGTATTTATATATTTCCTGTATTTGATCCTGCTATAAATACACTAAAAAGTCACTGTGTGCCTCCTGCTGCTATTTAAGTTTCCTTGGTTTACCTGAATTTTCCTTCAAACCCAGGATATGCAAAAGGTTTAAACACACTGCAGAAGGAAATCCTCTTTCTACATTAATTTATTCTTAGGAACTGTAATCATTTGTGTAACTTCTGTATAAGTTCAGCTCATAGAGAAGAACTGAATAACTGCCAAGCAGGCAGGAAATACTCACTGTACATTGCTCAAGTTGCTTTTCCAGTGCTTCTGAGTCTCCAAGGGCAGGCCACTCTTCCTTCAGAAAAGCATCCACTTCAGCCATCCACTTCTTCAGTGTTTTAATGTCATTCTGGGTATTAAAAAGATATTTCATTGCATCACACAAAACCTGACTGGCAAGAGTGTAATTCATCCTGACACTACAACTAAAACTCACTGCAATGTAATTTCAACATTATTGAACTGTCTGAAAATACAAACACAGCAAATGAGTAAAACCAATTTTACCTGGATCTGTCATTGACACTTTAACCTGCACTTTGACCATTTCTGACTAAGTTTAATGTGTGTATGAGCAGACAACCTTATGGCTCTCAAATTTATCCCTTCTAGATATCATTTGTGTTTGGATACTGCATGATTGTTCATTGGTTCTTTCTATGGCTTTAGATTACTCATACTTGGCACTTAATTTAGTCTCACCCATCAAATGCTCCATGCTTTCATTTAAACTTCAGACTCCTTTTGGAAGTTATAGGCTCCAGTGCCTATTTTTCTACTAGGTCACAACACAGAAAAACATCCTTACTATTCAGAATGAAAAAAGCCAATGTAACTGAAAGAGATTCATTTCAGAAACTAAAATCATATAATGACTCAATGAGTCATTTCAGTCTCTCAGTTACTGCTTCTAGCACTAGAATAGAAATATTTCCAGAGTCTTTATTTAACACTTAATAAAATAAATAATAAAAATAAAAAGTTAATAAAAAGTCTGAACATCAAATAGTTAAAAAGAGGGAATGCTGTCAGTCCACACATTACATAGGTAATCTAATAACTTTAAAAGTAGAATGAGATTTCAAAAAATACCCCTTAAAATTACCTTAAAATGCCATCTTAGCTACAAAGATGCACACATTACAATAGAAATATATATGGCAAAAATTCTAAAAGTATATTATCAAGTATTTTTTCATCAAATTTCTTTCATCACCAATGAAATAGATGTTGATCTCACATGTTGAATGCAAAGCTGAATTAAAGCACAAAAAAGGAAGTTAGAATAGAGACTCTGTCCTAAAAATCATACAAATATTCCTCAATAACTACTATGAGATAGGTAAACAAGGGGAACATTTCCCTAATGTGGCAGATATTTAAAAACAACAGGCTCCCATGGAAAATGAACTGAATTAATAAAATTAATCATATAGAAATTATCAGTATACTTCAGAATGGCAATTACCAAAACACTGTTGAAATATCTACTGTGCATTCCATTAACCGACAGTAAAAAAAGTTCAGAATCATATTTCATGATGAAACTTTAATACCTTTACAAGAATACTTTTAGTTCATTAATGTGGTCGAATATAGATCTGGTGGGATTTATTTAAGAAAAGATTAGTCTCCTGCTACCAATGAAGAGCAAATGTATGACTCGCATTTTCAATCAGATTGTAAATGCATTTTCTTTATGAACACTGATTTCATCATACCCCATACTGACGCATTCCATAAATTACAACAGATAAAACAATAATCTGGATGAAAAGTCATTCAACAAGATCAAAAGACAATGACTTTTATATTAGATGTGTACCAGAAGGATTTCAGCAATAAATATAAGGGCTAAATTTTGTGTGCATCAATAGCTCACACTGCTTTAAAGTGCCTTTTTTTTTTTTTAATTGTTATTATTATTAATTTATGTGGCACTGTTTTTGGGAGTAGGGTGCCATCTGTGAGGAGAGGGCAGGTACTGTCCTGTGCTGGATGTGGACAGCTCCATCTTCCTCCTGTGGAACCACCACGGGACATGGCTGATGCTGTGGTGAGCTAGTGGTGCTCAGTGGCAATGTAGTTAAGGGCAAAAATGTCAGGCAGACAGAGAAGGGGAGTAAAAAAAATGAGATATTGCTCTGAAAAAAAGTGAGAAGCAGCCCTACAGACACCCAGATGAGGTTCCAATGCTCCTATTCAAAATACCTGAAATACACTTCTGATTTCTGGAAACTGCTGACAAGGTACTACTAAATTACAGATTACTTTAATTATGTAAGTGAATTCATTAAAGTCAATATGGTACAGCTACTTCAGATGCATGAATAAGTGCTCCAGCTACATTGCAAAATAAGTAGAGGAACATTATTTGTAATTTTTAATGGAATTAAAGCTTTTTGCTAATGAAACAACATAGACAGAAACAGACAGTAAAATCAGAATTCAAAGTAAAATCTTGTACTCATCAAAATTAAGCAGACATTTAAATACATTTTCTGTCATGTTTTGATATCTCACTTTGGTCTTAATTTCTGGAAGCGCCTAGATGTGTTCTGCCTTAGTCCCACAGCAACAAGCCACCATGCATAAGCTGAGGCTGAAAAAGTTTGACTAACCTGGAATCGCTGGAGTTTGGTCATGCGCTCCTCCAGTTTCTGGCAGTGTTCCGCCAGCTGTGCCGAGAGCTTCTTCCAGCGGCCAAGGACCACCTCGACCTCTGACTGGTAACTCTGACTGACTTCTGCAGGGGCTTTCCTGGACAGGTCTTCCACAGTTTTGCTGAGATAGGTCAGGCCTTTCTGCTGCTCTTGCAAAGAACTTTGTAGAGCCTGTGAAAAAGAAGCAAGTGGAGTAGTGATTTAATGCTAGGCAATTCTCTTCATTTCACAAACAGGAAAGGCATAGAGGTCACCTTTGCTGAAACATGCAATGGCACAATTTACTGAGAAATTTGGAATTGTTTTTCTCATACAATGTAGATGGCTTTTTTAAGTTGAACTGAGAATATAACCAGAGGTATTCATAGTTAATAGGTGTCATCTACATATATTTCATTAATTTGAGCTAGGAATTTACTATGACACTTATGCTGACACTTTCAAAACAACCAGAGAAAAGAACCAGAACATGGGGAAAAAGGATAAACTTAGAGAACTGATTCTGTGATATAATATTTTTCATAACATCTCAAAACTTTTGCAATTCTCAGCCCAAATTTACTTCATCTAAGCTTTTTTTTCCCCTCCTATATTCTGCATTTTATTTCTGAATATGCATCAAACAATATCTTCATTAGCCATCTGAGAGCAGAAACTTTATCAGACATTGAGATACAGGAAGGTTTATACCCATGGGCAAAATTTGTTCCAATTCGTGTCTACTTGTGAATTTGACAGGAAATCTGCCAAAAAACTGTGCTGCATTTTGCAAATCAGAATCATTTTCACATCAGCACTGGAAAATGAAATTACCTAAATCTATATTTACTACCAGAGGAATATTTTATATAACATGGAGACAAAAAAGGGCTTTTTCTTAACATTTTTAATATCTTATAAAATTGCTTTCAGTGGTGAACACCATTTTAAATTCTCTAACTTCAGAAATCAATACAAGCAAGCAACCACCATCTCCTGAACACCTGACCTAGAACTCAATTGAGCATCGTTTACTCAAGATCCATAGCCTTCAGCAGATTCATGTACCAACCCAGAGCTCTCTTCTAAACGTCTCAGTTGAGACATTTCTGTCCACAGCATGATCACTCACCTTGAACTCCCTGAGTCTCTGCTCCATGATTTCATATTCAGCAATTGCAACCTGAGGCATGGAGAGTTTAGTTTCTGACTGCTGCATCCACACAAGTATAGTGTTCATTGTCTCCTTGTAGTGTGCAGGAGGCAAACTGTCAAAAACTACATTCAATGGGGAAAAAAAGGGAAGGAAATAAAGAAAGGAAGGAAGGAGATAAAACAATATTTTGCTTCACTATTTGGTTTGCTGACAGAAGACACCTGATAAAAGACCAAGCCTTATTGAAGTCTATGGCTGTCTGGCAAGAGATTGCAACGGGCCAGTGTGTATCAGAACTACAAAAAGTAATTTTGGGACCAAAAATATTTTGAAAACAGAACTCACTTTTCTAATGCTTGAGATATCTCTACCATTCCATAAGTTCAGTGTCATTTCACTTTGTTATTATAGGTCAGAAGACAAATGATATAGCCAAGACAACTATTTTAAATATGTGTGTTCAGAGATCAACAGACAAACCTTTGTACTTCACCTAAAATCTAATTTCAGAAATGTATTAAAAACTAGGTTTCCCTTTTATGGCTCATGTTTATGTGTTCAATGTTTCTGTTTGAGTAAAATGTTCCATTTAAGACATCTGTTAAAAGCTTAGGAAATTAATCTTCCTTCTACAATAAAGTTGAATTTTATTGAACTGAGCTTATTGTGCCAACATTACAGCTGCTGCAAATAGACAACATCTGGCACACACATGAGCAACTCAATAGCAGATACATTCCCTCTGCCATCAACAACAGTTGCCTCAATACTCACTGAAAAATGTACAGACAAATAGCTTGGGTGGTTGGAACTGAAACATTTCCAACTTGTTCATAATAATGAAGAATGTAAAAGCTCAAAAAAATAAATGTTTCAACCATTTGTTTGTCCTGTCTCCTCCTCAATATTCTCTGGTGTTTCACAAAGAAATATACTGAAAAATAATAAAGCTGTCCAAAAAGTAGTTTTGACAAACAATACAATGAAAATTTTTAAGTGCAATCTTGCTTACATCAGATAGTTGAGCTTGGCAGAATGCACTTCAGATTTTAATTTCATTTTTTAGTTAATCTACAGAATGCCATGTGAAGAAAACTTATATTTCCAGTCAGATACCATAACAACTTCCCCAAATCAGAACAATCTCTCTTGTAAAGCATGTACATTGTATGGCAAAGTTTCCTCATGAAAGACTTGGTGGATGTGATTTATCACATATATCTGGGGATTTACAAAAGACAGGACTTGGTACAAGGAAAGACAAGAATTTCTTTCTTTGTGAGGCATTTTTGATCACAGAAATCAATAGTAATATATTCTTGGAAATACAGATCCAAACATTCTAATCTCATCCAGTAACATTTTAAATCTTTCCCTTCCTTAGCGAAACTTGTATTGTCTTTGACTCATTTAGTCCAATAATTCCTACTTTTGAATAGAACGTGCTTTTAAACACTTCACTCCAAATGAAGAGATACAATTTCAGCGGCTCAGACATATTAAAAAATATACAACTTTTAACTGCAATTTTATTTAGAAATATGAAGTTCAGTACTGTGATGTAATATTTGAATTCTGTAAGTAATTTTGCCTTAAAATAACAAAGCAAACCTCATGACTAATGAATAACTTCAACATTTAAGTAGAAGAACAGCTATTTTTGATAGTACTGAAGAATGCCTCAGAACAGGTGAAGACTGCCATAGCTAGCTCCACCAAATTGCACCAACTCTTACCCTCCAACTTTGCCAATAATAATAGCAATTTTAAAACCATCAAACCACTGCAGACATTTCACTGAGCTGTAATAAATTATGTTTTCTACTTTTGGATGAACTAATGAAGATTTCAAATGGGATGACAGATGTTGATTTAATAAAACAAGTTTTTTTTTTTAGTTTTGGTTATTAAATATTAACTTCAGAAAGCACATTTGAGTCTAACCATAGTTTTTCCATTTCATTTTTCCAGACTATTACAGATTAGTGATAATGAAATACTTTTTGTTTCTTTTCTAAAGACAGACAATGTGTCAGCATTTTCATCCACAAGGAAGTAGATTAACTTTTAAGATGGCTCTTAAGAGCCTTTATTACTTTAGCAGCACATAATGGCAATGGTGAGATTTCAGTCAAACTCCTATAGTGGGATTCACATTACCCAGTTATAACTGTCAAAATGACCTAACCATTTATGGCCTCTCTGTGGGCAATATGAATCTCTAAATTCTCCATGCTAATAACAAAAACCCACACTCAAGACCTGTTTCTTTTTACCTTAAAATTTGCTTTGCGATGCTAGTATTTGTGGACTTAAGTCCACACAATAAGCAAAACTCATTTATATGGATTCTGCCATATTATCTAAAAGAAAATGTATTGGCAATGAGAAAGCTCTAGTATGTCCTCAATATGGGCCTAGTTTAGATATAGCAAAACTAGGTCCATGACAGAACTGAACAAAATATCCCAGAGGGAAATTACAGATCTGTTACTGTGAAATATCAGAATATAGCTCCCATCCCAGAAGGGAAAAATGTTTTTGTATATCAAAATATAGTTCCCATCCCAGAAGGGAAAAATGTTTTTTGTATCAATCTGTCCCACTTGTAGGGAATGCATTTTGGTAAGACTGACACTGTCACCTCTGAGAACTGACAGGCAAATATATTTGCACTTGCATATTTCTCTTAGAGAAAGTCCATACATTTGAAAACAGAATGTTCAGTTAGTTAGGATTTATTTCTAATAAATAGAACTATCTAAACATGTGAAAATAGCTTTCCAAGTAAGTAAAATATTTTGCTTGCTTTGCCTCACCACTTCCTTGTTTTTTGTGACCAGATTTTTTGGTCAAAAATATTTTCCCGAATCAGAAATGAAATGAGAAAGCAATTATCTCAAAAACTATCAAATCGCACTGGATAGGTTGCAATGTGTTTCTCCTGCAGTCATTACAAATCCCACTGATCATCAAACCATCATGAAAGGCAATAAATATAATCTATGGGACCATTTCAGTAAAGACTGAAATAAATTAACAAGATTGAACTTCATGTATTTCCAATAAAAATCTCTTTGGTAGTAAATGCAATTTAAAACCAGGCTGATATTTTCACAACTTCGTTTTACTTATTTTGTAATACAAATACGTGAACCAATTCATCAAGTTATTTATTTATAAAAGCTGTGATTCCCCTCTATATTTTTAACCAGAAAGTCTCAAAGAATCTTGTGTAATACTTGATCAGCGTTATGTGAGTGATTTAAGACTTCTAATTCTCTTTGTTATAAAGCTCTTGAAAGAAACAGAAGAGAATAACAGAATCACAGTGTGGTTTTTGTTGGAAGAAACCTTGAAGATCATCCAGTTCCCATCATGGGCAGGGACACCTTCCACTAGATCAGGTTGCTCAAGCCCCTTACAACCTGGCCTTGATCACTTTTGGGGAAGCCATTTCCCAGTTCTACAGGATCTTTTGTATCAGTAAATATCTATAATGACACAATTATTTTTTAGATAGGCTTATTTTTCATCCATAAAAATATCCATTTTTACCACCGAGGAAAAGGACAAAATCACCTACAGAGTAGAGGACATTATCTCATACACATTCATTTCAGAGGCTGCTTTGTCCTTTTGATCTTGATTTAAATGAAAAATAATTACCAGGGGAAATGAATGGGGGGAATAAAGGAAAATAAATTGCTTCCATGCTGCTTATTAAAACAATAAATTCTCATACACATCTGAATTGCATCTTCTGCTTGAAAGACACATTTAAAGAAGGTTAAGCAAACTATCCATTAAAATCAAACCACAATGAATATTTTACTAGTAAATAATAATTCAGATCTTAAAGAAAACTTATAATTATGAAGTTTTCAAGATACTTGCTTAAAATTTTTTGTCCTCAAGTATATGATTTGTGAAAGATTATTTTATGTATCATGCAATTGCACTGACACTTACAACCCATTTCCAATGAATTTAAATCATCAAGATAAGTTAGCAGTTCAAAGTTTTAACCAAAGTAGAATAATTACAGACTAAAACTCTAAATGGTCATCACACTGTTACAGTTATTGTAGTTCATTATCTTATAAAATTATGCCATGCTTGAATTGCATGAGCTTTATGCAAACCAACACTTTAAGATACTGTACTAATGGATTAGAGAGAATAATGATGCACATACAAAACGATTTTAAGCATAGGAAGGGTAAATAAAAAGTCTAAAGAATCTTGACGTGATACAGAATGCAAAAACTTTCTAAAGTACTTCCTGAAATAAACAGGAGAAACCATTTGAATGCAGATGAATAATTCATCATTAATAATAACAACAGCAATGATGGCAATGATGACTTCTCCTTTGGGAATTACTGATCCTGCAAAGGAAGAATCAGATCTTGAAAGGAAAGCACAATGCATAAATTTATGAAGCAGAGAAAAATGGAAATAAATATGACTTTTTCTTTGCCACCTCCTTCTTGATACTCTCAATTTTACCTACAGAAGCCTTTTTTTTTTTTTAACTTGTTAAAAAATCTAATGATTTTTCCAATTTCCCTCAGAAGAACATGTATCTCAATGAGAAAATGGATCTCAATCAAGGTCATGACTGGATAACAATTCAGTGCAGCGAGACTGAAAAGCAGGAGCATCTTAATGGAATTTAGTTCAGTCACAAAGCTAGAGGAGTGCTGGAATGAATCAGCTGCCACCCAGGAGGAAGTTTGAACCAGGGAATTTTCACTTACCTGACACTGACTGTCAGCTCTCCCTGGGCTCAGGGGGAATGGGAGGCTGACCAGGCTGCTCCCCAGAAATCTCTCTGACATAGCAGCACTTAATTTCAAGACAAGTAAATATAAAGCACAAAACCTTTTTTCACCGGGGTATTAAAAAATCTAAGAACTTCCTTGGGAAATCAGGTTATTCATATTTGAATCATTGCCAGCATTGTCTATTTCACTCCCTTGTGTAGATTACTGAACAGTTTAAGCTCAGTCTGACCTTTATTTTTTTCTACATACCAATATTCTAGACATTACTCTAAATGTGTTTAGGGAGAAGAGAGAGCTGGAATGCTAGATACATCACATTCAAAATAACATGGATATACAGACATTCTATAAAGTGAGAAAAATGGGGTCGTATTTCTTAACATTTTATGAGGTTGTATCTCTTTCATAAACAGCACCACAAAATAATGAAAAATCCTCAACCAAATAGGTTTCAGAATTTAAATTAGGTTTTGTAACTGGAAATGTTAATCAAATCATGGGGAAAAACATGTAAGAAGATCTGAGTTAATCTTCAGTATTATTTTATTGACAAATCTACTGTGCAGCAGAGAGAAACTACTAAACAGTCTAGAATGTTTTAAAAAAACCCTCCAAAACTGAGCTGCCATCACTTTCAAAAAACTACAATCAAAACCTAACCAAACAAAAATATTTGAGGGAGACAATCCCTAAAATTAGAGAAAACTGTTTATGAGAGAAAAATTCCCTTGAAAAACAGAACAGATAAATACCCTTATCCATCAGAAAAGATAAGGAAGCAATGGAACATTAACAAATAACAAAAAAAAAAAAAAAAAATAAAACCCTCACAAAATAAACCCACCTCTAATTATGGTCAAAAATTAATACACTTTTAACATAAGAAAAAAACTTAATAATTAATTTTTAAAAACTCTTTTTATGCACATGTAGGTTGTATGTACAGGAGAGAATAAAAAAGGATCAAATACTATAACTGATCTGCAATACATCATTCTGTCCTCGGGAGACTTTTCCATCTGTAGGAAATAAATAATTGCAAATAATTTATGTAAATAAAAGATGGAAAGATCTAAAATACTCTAACAAAATTTCAGTGTTTTCCATAAAAGTAAGGCCAGAATAAAGACACAGGATATGGCCCATCTATACAACACAAGAAAAGTAATAACAACTGTCCATGGCTCCATGCAATATTGATTAAGAGATATTTGTTCTCTTGCACTATAGGAGACTCCCCCAGCCTGTTCAATGCTTCCACCTCAGGACAACTGTTCCTGCAGCTGGCCAGGGCACTGGAGGAGCTCCTTGCAGCTCAAGAGGGGGAAGGAATACCCAGGAAGGACTTTTCTAAAGCTCATGGCATTACAGTTCAGGCAGTGAACAATAATTACCTTACTGGACCAATCAACTGGTCAGTTGATCACCTCTCACTACAGCAAAATTTGATGTGGTAAACCAAACAATTATGGAATTTTAGATAGAGAAGAAATCATAAAGAAACCAGTATTTACTATTTACTATGTTTCTGTTGGGAGAATGGTAACTGATTTCAGCACATACATCATAGTCACCTTAAGGGTTCTTACATCTTGCTCTTCTTGAATTTGGGGTAATGAAAAAAACTTTACATTCCTTAATGTTAAATTTGTACAATTATTTCTTTCATCACTTGCTATGGCACACTTTCATTTTATTTCTTCTCCCATGCATTATCACCTCAACAGTTTGTACATATGGACACATGCAAAATAACCACAGTAGTACATTAATGTAGCACAGAAAAAAACAATACCCTAAGACTCTCTCTGAAAGAACTTAAGAGGAATATAAGAAAAATCCACTAGAAGGAGCTAGCACTATGTCAAATTTCAAATCAGTACAGTAATTTAGAGATATCAACGGTTTAAGGGGCAAATAATATCTTTGTTGTTGAGAAAAGCCAAATCCTTTTTTTTTTTTTGCCTAATACTTTATTATTTCCATAAGCTATTACAGAAAGTGTACAATAATTACTGATGTGCTACATATTGTTAATTAGGAACAGTTCACTTTCTACTTTGCCCCTTCCGAAAAATTCATTTTACTAAAAATATCACACATAATGTTAAAACTGACAGTCAGGTGTTCTGTGTTGCAAATAAGAAAGAGTTGGCCACATGATGAAAATCTAGATACACTAAGGTGGATAATGTCTTTGATGAGATTTATGGAGTTACATTTCTATTCTGTGAAAATCAAGAGCAGATTCATTCCTGTAATTAAGCTGTCTTTCCTCTCTATTGACTGACAGAGATGAACTGCCTTGTTTTATAATCCAAATAAACAAAGACAGTTTTACGGTACCAAAAATATCACCAAATCTGTCCATAAACATACTAACAAGAGGAAGTTTGATGGCAGAACTACATGGGGTGGAAGATTTGCTTCTGAATAGTGTACTTTCCCTTGATTTCTTAATATAAAATATGGAATGAACTGATAATTTTTGTAAGTCTAATTTAATTGTAAAATAAGAGCACCTGAATTTCACTACTGTTTTAGTATCACAAAAGCAAATGCAAGACTGGGAAACCAAAATATAAACACCTATATGTGATAGTCAGGCAAATTGACCTCTTGTCAAGAACACTTACTGGTCTGTAGCTGCTTTTCTCTGGCATGCATGTCAGCAAATATTTGTTTGAAATGGCTGGTAAAAGCAGCAAGGTCAGCATCCAGAAACACTGGTCCTTGTTCCTTTTCTTTGAGTGCTTGACTTTGGGCCTTTAGCCGTTCAATCTGAGGCTGCAGGGTTGACATTCGAATGATTTCATCCTGAATGTTCAAACAAACAAACAAACAAAAAAAGAAATGACTACCCAAGAAATGAAGCCACTAGTGCCACAAAATCACTACAGTTTCAGTGCACTTTACACAACTGTTTTGCTTCCAAATACACCAGTTGCAATACAAAACAATTAACTTTAAACCTTTCCTCAAAAATCAATATCTCTAGTCCCAATAAAATTGTTTTTTGATACCACTGCTTAAAGTCACTTTCACAAGACATTATGCTCAAAGAAAATAAGATAGATTGTGCATTAAAATTTCAAGCCTAAGGAACATCCTTTTCTTGTGAAGCTGGGAAGAGAAAAACACCACATACACCATAAACCTGGACCCATATCTGTTAGATTATGTGCAGACTAAATAAAGTAGAAAAGGAGAGATGAAGATGCCCAGTGATTTCTAGCAGCCTCACAGTAACACATTAGAGGCTGAGGTTAAGATTAGGCTAGCACAGAGCAGTTGGAAGGGACTTTCAGGGAACATCTATTCCAATGACCTGATTCCTTCAGGGCTGACAAGTTAAAGCTTGTTGATAAGGATGTTTTCCAAATGGCTCCTTAAAGACTGTCAGGCTGGGGCAGCGACCACCTCTCCATTTTTGTTACAAACATCATCCTCTTTTTTGCACTCTTTGAACACCCTCCCACTCCAGTCTGAACCTCCCCCGGCACAGCTTTGAACCGTGCCCATGCACCCTGTGCCTGGATACCAGGGAGAAGAGATCAGCACCTTCCTCTTCACTCCCCCTCTCAGGAAGCTGTAGAATACAGTGAGGTTGTGCTATTATACCTTGTATTCACTGTGACTTGTGCAACCAGAGAACAGAAAAGAAATTATTAAAGTAAGCCAATTGTGCAACTCATAGCAGGCCTATTCAAAGTAAGGTTTTCTGCATGAGAACAGAGTACAATGTCAGCACAATGCCAGCTGGGAAATACCTACAAAATGAAGTAACAGCATAGATTTCAATTTGGATTTCAATATTTTCTATTTGAGAGCTTCTGAAATCAGAGATTTCCTAAAGTCAAACTTCTACAAATATATCATACAATTTATAGTGCATCTCAATATACTGCTGTAAATCAATATTGGCTTGTAAACCCCCCACCCCTAGAGCTGTCTACAGTCAGAAAGAGAAGCAAATTTTTATGGTGCTCAGCACATAAATAAAAACAATTAGGGATAATTATAAATGAATTGGTGTGACAGTTTTTGTACAACTTCTGTGATTCTCTCATATTGTGACAGGAATATTCCTCCATTTGTCTACACAACCCACACTGAACCAGAACACAGGGTATGTAAGAAGTGGACTGCAATGGCAGAATTTTGGACTTGAAGACAGTGTTCAGGAACAGATCCTTAACAGAGGTGATGAGCAACATCTTCTTAGTGAGGAACCAAGGACACAGACTTTTACATGGATTCTATTTCCTCTTTATTTCTTTACCAGTCTTTCCTTGCCTTGAAAAGAATATTTTCAATAATGACTTTGTAAATCCGAGGAGTCTATTTACCATTTTTATACTGAAATGTTTTAGGTCATAATCTGTCCTCTGTCCCTTGAACACCTATGAAGTACAATAACATAAAAAACTTGAAGAGGAATCTCTAACCTTGCATCTTCCTAACTGAGTTTTTACTGTAGCAGGATCTGTTGCTGGTGTGGGTTGTGCTTTCAGCCAGTTTTCTGCAGTAATTGCTGTCTGCTCCAGTTGCTGCAGCTGGGAGTAGAAGTCAATGATGTTATTTTGGTACTCCAGCCATGCCAGTCTTTCACTCAGCAACTGACAGAACTCAATCCAGCGGCTCTTCAGCTGCTCTGAGGCTTGTCTAATGTTGTCAGGATTCAGACCCTCTAGAAAAACAAGAGAAGAAGATACTTAAAGGTAACAAGTTACAAAGAAAAGGAAAAAAATAGGGTAGTTTAACAATTCCATTTCTCTATTTGAGAGCTCATGAAACCAGTTAATGATTTATCACCAAGTAACAGTTCTGAATCTACAGATGTTACACATTAGTAGGGAATGCATATAAAAATATTTAAAGTTGCTGCCTGGGTACATTTGTTGCTATGGGAATGAATTATAAAATACATTAAAGTACAAGAATGGGAATAAAGAAGAAAGTAGAGACACAATACATAAAGCTAATTAAAATTGCTGTAAGAAATCACAAAATGCCTGACAGCTGGATTTTGAAAACTATGCCTGGACTGTAATTAGATTTTAATGTACAAGACTGTTGCTGGCTTTTCTTCTGTAAAAAACTGACTACAATTAATAGGAATTATATTCCACAGTTTCTGATAATCCAACCCCTATATTTTGCATTACACATTATTTTAGAAATAGCATAAGGCATAAACAAAGTACCAGTTCAAAACTCCATCTCAGCCAGTCCTGAGAATCCAACAATGAATATGAGGAGACAGTAAGAAGAAAACCAAGAAATCATAGGTGATGCTTCTCTATGGTTATTTTCAAAGTGATTGATTTCTCTGATGTAGTTTGCCTATTTCTATTTGTTGTTCAATAATCATGTTTATATTACAGTTCATAAAATAAAACTGACTTTGGTTATGGTGGACAAGGCAATTATTTAGAACAATTAAATGGTAAGAGGCATTTTCTTCACTTTCTGTGAAGAAAGTAAAGCAATACATAAGTAAGATAAGAAAATGTATCTTAAAATAACATATTTCATAATCACTTGGTAACTTGACCTAAGGTTGATTTCAAAATAATATTAACTTAACCATCTCATTTATCTTTCAATGGAAGTCTAAATGTGATCCTAACATTTTTAAAATTGTAATGACATGTAATGATACACATAGCAATAGGGCCAACATTGATTTCCAAATGAATAAAATTCTCAAATCATTTAACAATGCCATAGGCTTAAGAGCACTTTTAATAATATCATCACATAGTCATACAATAGCCAACCATTTAAACAGAAGCTATATTTTAATCAAAATAGTAAAAATCAGAGTACTTTTCTCTAAAGCAAGTTTAAACGCAAATATGACAAAAGCCTTCCATGCTCTGCTTCTGCAGTCTTTGATACATTACTGAATATGGGTTTTCTAGTTTGTAATCTGCACTCCAAATCTACAGGAAAATCTTTATCAGGATTAAAGATAGTAAAGTTCATAGCAAATTTGGAATGTAGGATGAGAAATACAGTCCTAATTACAGCTAAATATTGCAATAAAAAGTAATAAAAAGTACTAGAATTTTTAAATAGTAAAATATTCTAAGGAACTGCTATAATGAATGGTACATGGCAATCCACACCAAATGATAATCAGGGATCATGTCTGCTGTTGAGCACCAGTGCTCTGGCAAATCCTGATCTGGATTCAGCTCAGGGCTATTTCATTCAGAGTTGCTTGGAAACAGCCCACTTGGAAACAGACTGTGCAGTACCTGATAGCAGTTCTCTGGATATCCCATTTCTCTGGGATGGTGCCCCAGCCAAACAAATTGTACAGCATTTCAAAAAGGAAAAGTGTAAGAAGAATAGAAAGCCATAGATATTGGCAACTGTGGTGGTTGGAGCAGCTTCACATCCACCTTATACTCAAAAACTGAAGAGCACATTTTAAGGACTGAGCAAGGGTATAAAATGAACCTTGAGGCATGAAGAGGTCAAAAAGGATTTTGACACACTGTATTAAAATCCAGAAGTGATCATGTCTTCTGTGAGTGTGTGTGAGCATTTGTAGATATGGTAGCATAACTACATTTTCTAGAAGTGTAATTTCTAATGTGAGCACATGAAGAGGCAGAATAAACCTGAATGGCACAGCACATCTGAATAACACTTACAGACAACCAGGCACACAGGTACTAAATCTTAACAACAGCAAGAACAAACGTACATATAGACAATAAGACTTTAACTATGCTGAATTTCAACAATTGTTTCTGTTGTGAGTTGAGTATAAAAATGCTGTATATTTGTAACAGTGAGCAGATTATCTTTGTCACTGTGTTAATTATTATCTCTCAACCTGGAAGACATCGCTTGTAAGTTTGGCAGACTAGATATAAAAAGATCACTTTATTTATTCCTCTTTTCCTTTATTTTCAGCTGCCACAGTACCCTTAGGCAAGGTTATGATTACCAGAAGTGCAGTCATGGATTCTTCACACATAATAATACTTGTCACTGTAATATTTTCTTCTAGGATTCAGAGATGACTGTATTTCAGATGAAAATCTAGATTCACCAGATCCTCCTTTCTTATTTTGCTCGCAGGTCCCTCTTCACATGGCATACTTAAATATGTGAAAATAGCCACTATTATTCAATTTTTCTTTAATTCTTTTATTTAACATCTAACCTTTGAGTCAAAATGTGATTCCATAAATACATAGAGAAAGAAATGCTTTTGTTCTTCATGTTCCTGAAGTGGACAGTACAAAAACTGATTTATGTAGAGTCATGTTTGGTAAAATATTGCAGCGATGCTTCTTATAAGACAGAATATCTTACTGATAATAAGATAAAATCTCCATAACGGTGTCTATAAAACTCTTATTTCTCAGTCCATTCAGGTAAATCAAAATTGTCCGTCAGATGCCAGCATGTCATTTCCAGAAGGATGTAATAAAATGGCTGTTACTTGCACCTGAGATCATTTGGGCAAGATTAACCCATTGGTGAATATCAAGAATTTCACGGAATCATGGAATCCTTAGGGCTGGAAGGGACTTCTGGAGATCACCCTGTCCAACCCCTGTGCCAAGGCAGGGTTACCCAGAGCAGGTGACACAGGAACATGCCCAGGTGGGGCTTGGAATGCCTCCAGAGGCAGACTCCATGACTGCCCTGGGCAGCACTGAATTATAGTGCTCTGCCACCCCCAAAGTAATGAAATTCTTCCTCTCAGCTGAGGTAGAACTTCCTGTGTTTTACTTTATTACTCCTTAATAAACTCCATTAATCCTTGTCCTGTTTGAAATTTTCCTCTCTGATAACTACTGATTTCTTCATTAACTTTAGCAACTTTACAGTACAAGCATGCAAAGAAACAATATAAAGCCCATTTTCCAGTAAAACATTATTTTATGAAGAGGGGTTGGTTCATAATATTTTCATGTTTCACATTCTAAAAGCTTCTGGTATAATCATTGTATAAATATACTGTACCCAGAGGAAACAGATCATTATCTGAAGTGCATCCATTAATTTTATTACCTTGTATACTGCACATAACAAATTGTGCCTGAATATTTTTAATTGTGCAGCACCTTATATGCAAGTGCTTTGGAATTGCCACTTAATGTGAAATATATCTTGCTAAATGTATCAGTCATTTGCACAGTTCTGTGAGAGAATAATGTGATATTTGGTTCTTTGTAGCTTTTGATTCTTGTAACTTACAAGAATGTAAGATTCGTGTAACTTACAAGATAATGTATTACTTCCACAGAATGGTGGCAATTGGAAATTACATGTTTCATTGTAACAAATTGTTTTGTATTCCCTTTAATGCTTCCTGTCAAAATACTCTGATTATTCATTTTTATGTCCTTATTTTATTCTAAATTACTACAGCAGCCAAATGTCCACTCAAACTGCCTAACTGCTTTAAGCACCTGCAAGGAGAGGCAGAGCACAGCCCATGTGGGTGGTTGGGTAAAGAAGCACCCACCAAAAGCATCAATGATTTTCCTTGTGATGGGGAAAGTCCTTCAAAGGGCAATGTCCAGACACCCTGCCTACAAACACAGGAACAGGTATGCTAGTGGAGTGGGCAGTTCTTTCCAGTGTAAAATACTTTTGCTTACAGTGGCTGACAACATTTACATAAGGTTAGAAGAGTGTCCTGTTTAAATGTGTTTCCTCTGAATATTTCCCTCTGCTCAGGAACAAATAAATTAAACCCTAAATATACCAATCCAACTCTCTCCAGAATCCTGGGTTTCTTTTAAACTTATTCCCTCTCTTACCTATCACAGGGAAAGGAAAGCAAAAACAAAACAAAAAAAAAAAAAAAAAAACAACCAGGAAGAATATAAATATAAATGATACAGCAGGAGTTCACTATCATTCTGTATATCATTCTGTACTTGCTGTTATAATCAAACAGAAGTTTCATCTTTTTATGCTTTTCATCTGTTACATTCAGAATCTTGTTTATAAGCAAAGAGAAAGAATATTTTGCATATTAAGTAAAGGCAGGAATTCAGTGCCAGCATAATTGGAATCTTTAGGAATCTAATCATTATTAGTCCAGATCTAATTGACACAGAGTAAGTAAAAATTAACAATACAATTAAAATCGTCATCATTTGACTTCTGACCTTATCTATGCCTTAATCTGTTTGCCTTGTGTGGTCTTTTAATTACAGATTATACTGCAAATGCATGACAATAATCAATTCAATAACTGCCTTGTTTCCCTAAAGAATAACAATGGGAGTATCATCATTTTTGATCTGTAAATTGTGATACTTAGAAACGTTTCACATTAAAACAACATAGTACATCTTCCCTCCACTAGATGCTAAATTACACATCTCCCACAAATCTATACAAGCACATGAATTAATTCCAGTTCCTTCCCATTTTATGGAAAAGAGTTCCAGCACTGGAACAGGAATGTAAGAAGGAATAGTAAGGCTGCTCCAAACATGCCAAGATTCAGCAAATCATTCTTCTTGTTCTTAGTGAATACAACAACCAAAAAATAATAATAATAAAAAAATTACACAAGACATAAACACTATAGAAACTTATTTGAGTTACTGTGGAAAATATAAGGCTGCATAACTTTATTACAGTTTGAAATGAAGTTTTACAGTTAATATTTTTACTTAACTTTTATTTCACTTTCAGTTGAACTAAACTGCAACCATTAACTGCAATTAGGTCATAATGATTGGAAGAAAAGACAAATAGAGAATATGTTGTATATAAAAGTGCAATGGCTTTACAACAGCAGTTAACTTCCTCTACCCTCAAGGGGTAATTTTGAGCATTTCACAGGATATTCCATTTGCCATTTCTTCATAGTTCTCATCAACTAACGTTAATTATTTATTCTACTCTCTACTGCTGGTAATTACTGCCTTAATTAACCATTCCAAATACTATTATTCAACTTGCCTTTGCATTAGTGGACCAGTTGAAAGTCCCATAAATACACAAGGTTTCAAGTCCAGAGGAATTGTTTCTCTTTTCAAAGGGATTGTTCCCTCCCTAAAACCTTGACAGTAAGAGATCTTCATTTTCACAGCCAATTAACCTGTCAGCCACGCTCGAACATTTTTTGCTACCAAGGCTACCACAATATAATGCATGACACAGTTGAAGAAGTTGAGAAAGTCATGCTGGCTAAGTTAGTCTACCCTGTGCCTGCCTGCCTCCCAGCTGGAAGGTGTACTTCCTAGAAAAAGAGGTGTGATTTGAGAAATACTAGAAATATTTATATGTACATCTAGCCACATGTCGCCCATGAATAAGAATGGACCCATAGATTGAGGGAGAGAAAAACAGTCTTGATTTAAAACCCCATGAGAATAATTAAGACAGAGTTTGGGTCTACTTGATACATAACCTGGTAGGCACTACAGTGTAGGGTAAGCATTATTTAAGATGGCAGTGAGTTCTGCAACTAACACCAAAATTAGTCATCATAAAATACTAGATAATCCAGAGAAAATAAACTGGAATTCTTGAGGTGCAGCTCTTCATTTGTCCAGTGGAAGAGTGGGGCATGGTTAAATATGCCCTAGATAGATTCTGCCCAAAATAGGAACTTCAATGTGTCAGCATGCAAATTTCAGATGTTTCCCTAAAAGTCATATACAATCAATCCTCCCAGGCAGAAAAAATAACAAAAAAAACCCAATCTGAACTTTTTATATCATCAACCATGGAAAAGTGCTCAAATTATTTCAAACAGGGTGCAGATGTTACCAGGCTGCCTTTAGTTTATTCATGGGGTCAGGGAAGGGACTCGTTGTAGCTATTGTTACAGTAATAATAATTAAATATGTCCCACACGTTAAATATGGTCTCTTTTAAACATTACACCTTCATACTTTAGCAAAATAATTGTAGGATTCCATCACATTTCTTTAGCTTGGCCAGTTAATACCTCAGACTTAATGCATTTCACTTTCAGGAATTTAATTATTAATTATTCATTGTAACAATTTAAAAGAAAATATATGTTCCAAATATCAATTTATTCAGCATCTGTATTGCTGGTAATCATATCAGTATGATATATTTTGGCCCATGTTAATTATTTGATTCCAAGGCAAGACCTTCTTTAATAACAAGAACAATGGCATGAGTTACAGTTTTACTTTCATTTAACTTTCTTTAGGTTTTGGTTTTCCCTCATTTAAAAGTTCAAAAGAATGGCATAACGCCCTAACTTTTCAGGGGGAAAAAAAGAAAAAAAAAAAAAAGACAAAATCCTTGCACCTATTTTTCTTTGTTTAAGCGTTGTATAAATGTTTACAACTATAATCTTCGAAAAAACAAATGCCAAAAATTTCTTCCAAATCCCAATAAAATGTTCTATTTTCTATGATAAAGAACATTACAGAAACATGCATATTACAAAACATACATTGCATATTAAAAGTCAGGAAACATTATTTTCTCCAACTGGTTAAAGTAATGCCTTTGGAGCTGTCTAACTCAGATGTGTTAATGTACTTCAAAGCTTAGAGAATTCAGAAAATAAGATTACAACTTAAGTCTCTGCACAGAACAGATTGTTAATATACAATTCATTACTGTGAGTTTCTAAACGCATTTCTTTGCATGGTACTGAACTGGTAGTACTTCCTTTCCTCTTTTCTAATTAACAGATTTAACATTCAGAAATAATAAAAAAAAAAATATAAGGCAATATGACTTTACCATTCCATTTAGACGGTATGTGCTAATATAATTCTTGTGATAAATATGAACCTGTTCGTTTATCAAATCCCTAAGAAGATTATCTGAAGCAACTCCCATGTAATTACCATTCACCATCTGTTCCACCAGGGCCTCAGCTGATCTGCTGGCATCTTGCAGTTTTCGGTACTTCTCAGGCTTTTCTCGCTGGATGGCCTGCAGCATGACAGGAAAGGTGAGTATTTCAACAGAGGGGTTTTGAACAAGAAAGTAATTAATCTGAGGGATGTCTCCTGAGTTCTTGAAACTTTTTAACCCACCGTATTGCCCTGACTGCTCCCTGATTTGTAATGAAAAGGGCAGGTACCATAAACCACCAGGAAGGGAGTCAGTCAAAGTCAAATACAAAAACTGGGAGTCAGAACACAACAGAGCTGTCCAGTGACGCGTATCAGTTACAGTCACATAAAAGACACAGGAATTAAGAGTTATTTGAAGCACGATGTTTCCTAAAGAAAATATTCATTCAACAAAAATGCCTTGTGGAGAACAGATTTGCTCATTTCAATGGTAAAAGCAAAATATGACCATTCTCACGTAATCACAGGGATTAATGGAATTCAACAGTGTAAAACCCATATAAAAAGTGATTGCTTATGTTACTACTTTGTTTGGAAACACAATAACAACCGTAAAATGTGTATATAAGACCACATGCAGCAGACACCCATATGTGGGCTAGTAAGAAGAGGAGTTAACTGCAGATTTAATAAAGGCTTCTCATTATATATTGTACTTAATACTCTTGATTCACCTTTCCGTACAAAAAAATTGCTCACCAATGCTCAGGCCAGCTAGTAAGGCCTAGTAAAAGTCAGCTGCTAAAATTACAAGATATATAGGAATCTAAATTTAAATATAATTTTGGGTCAGTAGAAATAATGGTGGAAAGTAAAGTCATTTTAGATCTGATCGCCCATCAATGTTGTCTTGTAATTAACACCATGAAATCACTTCATCGATTTTAAGCTAAATTAGCTGCATAATTTAGGTGCAATTTAGAAGCTCAAAGATGCAACAAGGGCCCACAGTCAAGTTTGATACCAAAAAATCAAACAGACTATATATCTCCCAGAAATTCTGACCAAGACAGTGTCCCATAAATCAAGTCTCTCACTTTCCTGCAGCAGATACACACATACAAGAGGATTTGTCCCCCCAAATCCTACATGATGTCGATGGAAACACTTGGCCCTGGTTGCAGTTTCCCAGGCTGGCTGACCCCACTAGGCTTCCCCATCACTTGTTTATTTCCACAGCAAAGGTAGATGCTGCAAGACTTCAAAAAGGTTCCTTAAACTGAAAAGAAAGCTCAGGTAGTTGTCTAAGAATGCGCTTAGAAAAATAACCTTATGTAGTTTAATTTGGAAATACTATTTTTAAAATAGATTGTTGCACCCATATGGAATGAATATAAACACTTTTGAATAAACTCTCTTAAAATAACTTTTAAAATGCGATGCTTAAAACATCTTCATTATAAAAAGAAGCAGCTCCCTGGAAGACTTTATAGGCAAAGAGACACAGAAATTTGAAAGAGAAGTTTTCAATATATCCATGCTTTTCCTCAGCCTACCTATCACTGCTATTCATTTGTGCATACAGAAAAGGTTAAACAGCAGGCTTTCTAACAATATCTCAAAGACTATTTTTAACACTGGTACTAAAATAATTTGTATAAATAAAATATATAAAGAAAATACATTTAGAGAATAATATTTTTTGTATTTTAGAAACATATCTTTAATATAAAACTAAATTACCATTGATATACTATGAAGTTTAATCCAAATAAGTTACAGATGACTGTATGAATTATCTCTCATTTTTGGAGGTCAATAAAATCTTGTACCATTTCACAGAACAATTTAAATATTTTCCAAATTAAAAAAGTAAATTAACTCCCTGCAGAGTTCCAAAATCTCTTACAGAATCTTAATTAATACTACTCTGTCTATAATGCCAGGTATAATTAACATGAGAATAACTACAGAGAACTCAAAGGAATCACTGAAACACTAAAATATAATGAAAATAATTCTACTGTCTATAATGCCAGGTGTGTAATTATCATGTGCATAACTGTAGTGAGCAGAAAAATATATTTAAAAAAAACTTCATAAAATATGCTAAAACTTATATTTCCAAAGTATAAAAATGATATTACATAGAAGCTTGTGGAATTTAACCCTTCCTTGCCCAGCATATACTATGTGTGCAGGAAAATGGAGAAATGTCCACCTCTTTCCTGAAAGATTCAAGTTTCCAGGTCCTGGTAGAAAATGCAAGCACTATGCATGGAAGCCTTAAATAAACATAAAAGGTTTTGCACATATCAAACTTTCTGTCAACTAGTTTTCTCCGTTCATTTTAGGCAACTGGTGTATATTATGCAAATGAAGGTCTAACACTGGTTACAGGAGGACAAACACACACAGGAAGCACTAAGGAGAAGAGACTGAATTCTTGGTTCCTCATACAAAGAAAAATGATGTGACATGGGGAGAAAGGAGGAAATTCACTCCAGTTACTCAAAATACTGACCACATGTTCCTGCCATTAGTCTGTACACTCTGCCATCACCTGCCAAACCTGCAGATTGTTTCTTGGGTTTTTAAGATACCCAGAAGTATTTCTGTAGCCCTGTGCCACTTGAAATGAATGGAGTAGTGCTGGAAACACCTCTCATTTATCTCTTTGGCTCTGTTTTCTAATTGTTTTCCTTTACTGAAATGGACAATACTATAGATCCAGTTTCATTTAAGGCAGAAGTAGAATGGGTTAATTTATAATTTTGAAGAGATTTGTGAAGATTTGAAACTTAAATTCTGTACATTGTAATAGGCACTTTTTGTCAATAGTGGCTAAGCTACTTCAAAATACCTCCAACTATATAATCTCCCCCCGTTTTTACCTCTTTTCGCTTTCTGTAAAAGATTTTTCAGAAAAAAAAATACACCTATATTAGAAGGAAAGGTTAACTTTACAGGCTTTTGCTCAGGCAGAGATGAATTCTCTTTTGGACTGCTTTGCAACAGACAATGCAAATGCATTATAGCCCAGTTTTAATTGACTGAAAAAATTATAAATTCATCTTTCGCTAAATGCTAGCCAAAGGCGAAGGGGCTGCTTTTACAAATCTAAACATTTTATTTAACCTTGAGATTTTAGTTGGCAGTTCATAACTTCACAACCTAGAAAATACTGATGGCTGCAGAAATGTGGGCGTTATTCATATATCAAATCCACATACTCCTTTGAGAGCTCTGCGAAAGGATGCAGGGTAGCAGTACTCCCTGACCTCCTGTGATGGTGACCCATCACCCCTGGGGGCAGAGAGGGCAACATCATCATCACCACCTCTGACAGCTCTCAAATATCCATGCCCAAAAAAGTATGCCTGGAAAAGGTCACTAAAACAAAACAAACATACGAGAATGGGGCTTCTGAGAATGCCAAGAGAACAAATTTAATTGTCTAGGATATCTGACATTTTCCCTTACATCTGTTCCTTGTGTTTATCTTTGATTCTCAATTTCTAGGTGCTTCTTTTCTTGGCTAACCAAAAGTCCTTTCAAGGAATTTTATTTCCAATTTCTTGTTGGATAGTCTCAAATCCAACTTACTAAGTAAGATTTACTACCTGAAATTGTGGAAGTTTTATGCACCTGAACCTTAATAAATTTGAATTTGCAATACTGAAAGCTCATTACAGCTTAAGAAAATCATAGAAGTTCTGAGTCATTCTTAGGTGTGATTTTAGTAAAATACACACACTAACTGTAGAATATTTATGGTGGGATACAGTATAAAAATATTACTTTGTTAATGTTTGGATGTCTCCGTTGTTTAGGAGCAAGGCTGTTCAACAATGAAACTTCAATTCTTATGCCTTTGCAGTCTCCCTTGCCAAGTAAGGTAAATATCTTTCTTCTGTATCAGGGAAAGGATATAAATACTTTTCTTCTCCCCAGACATAGGAATGGACTTCTTGCACATATCTAACATATTCAAGCTACATAATACATCTGCCAAAGGCTAATTTCCTGCCAGGATCTGAAGAGCAGCTGGCTTAGCAAACAGAATCACTGCATTTCATACAGCCTGCTCTTGGCTCTGTGTCCCTCAGGACTCCTCTGAGCTGGGATAGGAGCAAGATTTTGCATTTTATGAATCACCAACGATGGCAAAAGAGATTTCCTTGTGGATTTCATTTCTGACGTCTCTGTCTGTCTATCATGCAGCAGATGCACTTCCACTAAAACTTATGGAAGTGACCCCTCATCCATGAAAAATGATGGGCAGGAGCAAGTTGCCACAAGATAAAGAAACCTAAAGCTAGTAACCTGCTCCCAAAAGAACAGTAGATAAGAAAGTCATCCCAGTGCTGCTCTAGGACTCAGCTCTGACTATGGCAGGGAATAAAGGACAGTTTTGACGTCAGCCAAGTACAGGTGTTTTGTGATGTACCAATTTATGATAACATATAAGCAAAAACTCCTAAATGATAAAGTAAGGACAAGATAGGATTTCTGCACATGTGTAGATGGTCACATGCATGCACGTGCAAGTACAACACTGGGGTATAACTGTGGATACCAGCAAACATCCTGGTTTTGGCTGGGATACAGTGAATTTGGGACAGTGCTGTCTTTTGGATTCATTACGAGAATAATATTGATAATGTACATGTTTAAGGTTTTCTAAGTTGTGTCTATCCTAAGTCAAGAAAAAAAAACAAAAGAAAAAAGAAAAAAGAAGCAGAAGGGAGGGAATGCAGCCAGGACAGGTGACCCCAACTGGCCAGGGGAATATTCCACATCATAGAACAACATGCTCAGTGTATAAACTGGGGGAAATTACCTGGAAGAGGACTTGTTTGTGTTCAGGGAGGGGGTCTGGCCTTGGTCAGCAAGTGGTGAGCAATTGCACTGTGCATGCCCTGCTTGTTGTTTTCTTTCTTTTATCTGAATTATTATTTGCTATCATTATTATATTTTTCTTTATTTCATTCAACTATTCTTATCTCAACCTACAGGTTTTACTCTTGGCTATCCCCATTCCACTGGGGTGTGTGGGGGGGAAGTGAGCAGGTGTGGTGCTTAGTTGCCAGCTGGGCTTAAAGCACAACAGTACAATAAAATCTATTTCAATTATCTCTCACATATGTTTTCCTTTCTGCATTTTGTTCTTTTTTTATATGTCTTCCACAACTTTGCTAGAGATTATATAATGTGTTAAAACACACACCATCTTATTTTCCATTGATTTGAGGTTCATTTTGACAGAACTAATAATTAAAAGTGCTAGCAAGCAGCAATGAAACTGTTCAAATCAATGAACTGAAGAGTACTTTCTCCTTTGTCTCTCATTTTTTGGATGGAGACAGAGACAAGACCAGGAAAAGTCAGGTCAGGACAAGTTTAAAGACCTGGCATTCATTAAAAAAATGATATTTTTCTTTACTGTTTTAAAAAACGTGTTCAAAGATTTATGCTAACTGAAAACCATTTAACGCACAATCTATGTAGCATTTGTCAGGTGCCATCTTTCAGAGTTGTCATAGAATGTTTCCTCCCTTATAGCAACTAGAAACCTCTAAACGTAACTTAATTTTCTCTATAAAATGTTAATTTTAAAAGCAGTGACACTGTGAAATTAAAATGGATCTTGGTCCTTAAAAATATGTTAATGAAGGATACATACTGATTTTTCTTATATCTATTCAGAATTATTGGTTTGTCTCAGACCTGTCTTGATACAGAACAGATACTTTTCTTCACTACTTTACTGAAAAAAATAATCCTGGAAATTTGTTTGTTAACAATTCGTTTATTAAATTTCCAAGGAGATCAAAGCAACATCTGGAATATCTCCTGCTCTCTTTAGAGTCTTGAAGTCAAACTTTAAATACTCATGCACTGGTCAAATTGCATGCATCTTTCTCCAGTATTATGTGTGTTTTCACCAATGAAATGAGAACTGAATAAATGTGGTAGGTAGAGGCATCCCAGCCCCAGTGAGCTTCCTCAGCTCCAGCAAGGGCAAGGCAAGAGCTAGTGGAATTCCCGAGGGGGCCAAAGGAGGTCTGTGGTTCACCCACCTCCACTCCTTCACTTGCAGCAATCACCACCTCCTCAAAAGCTAAGAAAGGAAAGAAGGAGGAAGGTGAACCATGGCTCCTGGATCCTTCAACGCTTTTATAAAGTCTTAGACAATATGAGGTAGAACCAATGGGAAACCTGACAGTGTGGGTAATCTGACTAATTTGTAGGTCGAGATGAACTAATTCATCCTTGAAATAAATATGTTCCTCAAAATGTCAATATATGAAGGGGAGATAAGATTTTTTTTTTTTCTATTTATGTCTTTTAAAATTTAGATTGGAGCACTTAGAAAATTAACTGCATATATATTAATGTGTTAGATGAATACTATTAACTCAGTATGCAAGCATGTGAACCCATCAAATCTACCCTGTTATTTGATCCAGTCTGCATACACATGTATATTTATGTATATTTCACATAACATGATGTTGTGGTATGAATTAGAGATATTCTATTGGAATGCATAATTTCTAGCACTCATGACAATATAAATAAGAATTTAACATGGAATTTAAAAACGTACACTTACAGTCACTAAATTCCGTGTTACTCAATGTTATCATACCTGATTTATAATGGAAAAGTGGAAAATGAGAAAAAAATAGCAGCAAGTCTAAATTCAATACAGTAACTTAATTCAATTTCTTTGTGTTCTAGGAGTATGTATCAACATGAGCTTTAATGATGCTCCATAACATGCTATGCTAGTATCTGAGATAATTGAAAAAATTAAGGAAGAAAATTTGTAACAACTTAGTTTTCAAGGGCTAAATTCAGTAATTCAGTCTGTGGCACACAGACACACAAATATAGCTACTTCTTAAGCTGCGCAGAACCATTCACTTTGGCAGGAAAGAACAGTTTTTGATTCAGATATGGTACTAAAATAGAGTAAAAAATAAAAAACAAACCAAACCAACACAAAACAAAAACAATAAAAGCCCTGTGGAAACTGGTGATTGTCATATATATTTTACAGCTCTGTAAAAGGAAATAGATATAGATTTTCTTTAGTATCCACTCCAGTGACACTTTTCATATTCTTCAGTTTATGCATGTATAATGCCAAATTAAGCTCTCAGTACAGAATGATGTTGCATATTTAAGAAATTATATATAGCCTTTGGTATAACTTTACCTAAGACTTTCATGGCTCTAGAATACCTTAATTCAATATGAATATGTATGAACAAAAACATCAACAAATATCTATGTGCTCAGACAGCCTGTGTAGTCATTTTGGTGCCAAAATCTGAAATTCACAGAAACAGTGAACACTTCTAAGTTTATGTTGGACAATCAATGCTTGTCAGACTATATTTTAAATTATTTAAACTTGGGCTCTAAAGCATTTTGGCAAGCTCATACAGACTAACAGACATGTACACAAGTAGTTTCTCCTACATTGACTCTTTCTCTGAGGTCTGAGAGGTTCCCTTCCTTCCGAAAAACAGCAAACTCAGGGCTTTGCAGCACTGCCTCGGAGCGGGTCATCCAGCTGTGGAGCTCGGTGGTGTCCGAGTCAAACCTGAGACACAGAACAGTGCAACAAGACTTTTAACTTCCACAGTTTCTGAAAACAAGATTGGCAGCAAGCATGATGTTTAAACACGTGAATAAACAGCAATTTCTATCAGCAAAAGACAGTTTTAAATTCCTATGTCTCATCAGAGACTTCATAGAACTATTCACTCTAAAATTTAGAAACATAGAAATACTTTTTCATTTTTAAGACACAATTTGACAGCTGAACAAATGTAATAATTTTCATAGTAAGAATTCTGTTTTCAAGTTAATGCTTTTGGAAGATATGAAACAAATGTCTATCAGTGAAGAAAGTGTACCACAAGTCCTGTTGGCTGAGTTGAGGATGTAAGGGCTATCCAACTCACCAAATGCAGCCTTCAACCCTGTGAGATAGCTGTCCCAGCTTCTGATGATGATATTATGAAGTAAATTCAAGCAGAAAAATTGATGAAAGAAGCTTTTTCTGATTAACTAATTTTTTTTATAGAATGTGATCACTAATCAACAAATAAAGTATAATTATCTACAGTTAAAGCTTTAAAAATTAAAATTAAGGTCCACATATCTCTGCACTTAATTTATAACTAGTTTTAACTCTACAGCCTTCTTTACTATACTCTGGATTCTTTCATCAACCCCTTTAAAACAGATCTTAATTTGTGTTAACCACTCTTCATGTAATGTCTCAAAATGCAGATATGTAAATTACTAATGTCTAGAAATCTCAAATTGCGATTCAGTATCTACGGCACTTTTAAAAACAAGAAGCTTCAGACTATTTTTTCTCATTTTGTGCCACATTCTCTGCATGATTGCATTTATTTTATTGCACTGTATGTTCTAATATTCATATCCCTTTTGCAGCTGACTTTCCTTCTGCAGCAAGAGAGTGAAAAAACAATAGAGTGGAAAGACCCAGGGGAAAAAATAACAATCTGTATCTTTCAAGTTTGTTTTGTGACTATAGGTTGCATCATTTGCATACATCTGAAAATCTACTAAAAACAGTGACTTGAACAACAATTATACCCCTAGAGGAATTAATTATTTAATAAAAACACACTTCACTTATACAAGGATTTATACTTCTAAAATACAAGGATGTAAGGCAAAACCAGGTGCTACATAAATCTACATATACAGAAATGAAAAATGAATACAAGCAAGAGTTCCATGCTTGGGCTAATATTTATGCTTCCCCTTTTTTTTTTGTTCTCCACTGCAATTTTTTTGAATTCATAAATAATGAAAGCAAAAGAAAAATAAGCACACACTGCCTTAATCTCAGTCCAATATTTTACATTCAAATTATAAACTCTTAGGAATAATTTTGATAAAAATTTCCTGATAATCCTAATTGAACACTCATTCAAGGAGAAAAGATGTGACTTTGAAGTAATGGAAGGTAGAGAAACCTTCAGATTTATAAAGAACTACAAATTCCAAGGCAAAAATCAAAATAAAATTCGAAGATGGTTCAAGGAATGTGCGTGCTGGTCACAGATGTTAATCCCCAATCAGTTGAGAGCTTCTTACCTCATCTTTATTTCTGATAATTACATCAACTGCAATTCTTGAAATAAAATGTTATCCTTTGTTCTACAAATATTAACTGCCTATTTGATAATCTCAAAACACCAGACATCTGATAGCAATGAAGTTTACCAGTCCCTGAGTACTGGAGTTCCTTGACTGCAGGTTAAATTGCATGAGTTCTGACATCTGTTCCATTCTGAAGCTGCAGGCAAGTAGAATTAGTGAGACCAACTCTGAAAAATAACGTGGTTTTACCCTGGTAAAGAATGGAAATTGACAGAAAAACATTTTTTTCAGTGATCAGTTCTTCAAAGGAAAAAAAAAAAAAATATTTAGGCCTTGCCGCTGCAACAGCTGGAAGAGGAATGGGAGCTTTTGGGATAATTTTGACAGTAAAACAAAATAATTAGGAACACATCTCATGGCCATCAGATGGTGGTAAGTATTAGACATAGATCTTTAAGGTCTCTTCCAACTGAAAGCATTCTATAATATGATACGATTCTCTGATATACAAAGGCTGATCCTACATAACAGATTGCTCTGTCACTTGCAGTTTCTCCTGGAGATAAATATAATTTCACAAACAGAAACTCTTGTTCAAAAAAGGGTGATGCAGACAGGAGCAGAAAAGAATTAAAATATATAAAAGTTAAGTCTAAGTAGCTTTTTGCAGTATACAAATATCTTTAAGATAAGGACATCTTACCTAGTGAGGGGGAAAAAAAAATCACTATCATGTTTATCTTAGGTAAAGGAGGAAACACTGGTAGAAATGGCATTTAATCATTCTGCTTTAGTGACTGGATACTTCCTTTCTGAGCACAGCTGCAGTTAGAAATTATATTAGCTCTCGATTGATATTGAAGTATAAATAAAGTCTTTAAATCTCTGAGGCACAATAATATTTTAGACATAAAATAGTTCAAGACTGCCTTTCTGTCCCAACAAACTTCAGGTAGAATTTGCAAAAATAGATCAATGGAAGATACTAAACCAAAAAAACATGTGAGAAATTATTCTAAACAACTACCATAAATTAACATGTACCTTGGATTCTTGCCACCTAAAAAATCCATTTAAAGCAAGGGATTTATTCTTCAAGCAGCAGTCATGCTTTTGTTTCCCTCTTAGTCTTTTCTTCTGCTATTCCACAATATTTTTACTGGTCCCCTAGCCCTCTCTTTACAGGCCAGCACATGCCAGCGGAGTTCAAATGGAGATTTGTTTTTATTGTAAAATATAAATAAAATAACCCTTATTACTTAGTGATTTTCATAAGTTTTTTATTAGATAAGGGATTTCTAGTAGGACAAGAATATCCTACTCTGGGTATTTGGGTTGGAAATTCCATGCAGAGAAAGAGAAAAAATGTGATGCATTTAAATTGTGAAATGTCTCAAAGGTGAGGTTTATCATGTATTTAATAGAGAAAATGAAAGCCAGAACAAGGAGCCAATTTTGAGCAAATAATTGGTGATCTAGTAAGAAAGTCTGGAATGGGAATCTGAGGTGAGCATACGTTTAAGGATGATCCAGAAAATCAATTTGGGAAGAATTTTCCATGAAAATGTGACCGGCATAGATTAAAAATATGAACTTGGTTTTTAAATATGCTTTGAATAAATAGATAGACAAACAAATTCAACGTTGAACAAGTTCACATAGCAACACAATGTGTGGAGTATCTTCCTGTCATGTGGCCATCATGGTACATAATCTTATCTCTAATCGGAATTAATTTCATCTTTAAACTGCATTACTATGCTACTGCTAACACGGACAGACGGTAGTTTCAATACTTTACTCTTTTAAGAGACAGAAATTACATGAAAATTTCCTTTGCTCATTTGCCTCCTTCCTTCTCCAAATAAAAATCACACAGGGCCTGTCACCACTGTGAATCTTGAGCAGACATAAAACCATTTGCCTACATACTGAGTTGGCAGGGAATGATACGACTTTGATCCAAGAAACACTTTATTGAATTATTTCATTTCCATGTCTGGACTGAAACCCCCAGCTCACCAGAGATCTTTCTCATCTTGTAGCTCTTCACTGCCTAGAACATATCAAAGAACAACTTTACAGCACACGGTGCCCATTGGAAGAATTATTCTGATCTAATTCCCCGCTGTCTTTTTCCTCCTCTACATTTTTAGCTGATAAGCCAGCAGTTGATAAATAGAGCTGTTCTTATCTTCTAATTCAACCTCCAATTTATCCAAACAAATGCTTTTACCTTCCTATTGTTTTAGGTTTAATTGTCAAATAATTTTATTTCCTTTCAGAAGGACATCTTGACCCTCCCTCTACATTTGTGATACTATTAAGTTTAGCCTCATCATTATTATGACCAGTACATTTCTGTAATGCATACCAAGGCATGAAAAGAATCATGAAATCAATCCCAAGTGTGTATTTCTAACAGAAACTTCACTGGAACCATCAGGTACAGAGTACTGTTAAACCAAATCATCACGGCCTGCAGCAGGTGCTGACTGGTACCACCCTGATAATATTGCAGGTAATTTCAGGGGCTAAGTGTGAAGAATATAAATTCTGTTTATTTGTCATTAATCCATTTCTCACTTCACAAAAAGGATAAAGGATAAATTGTTAGTAAGTATTAAGAAGTGCCCATGTATACAAACCTCAACATATCCATACTACCTTACACTCCAAATGAAAATGTTTATTAATTATTCCCTAAGTAACAGAAAACTATTCTGTTGTGTCTCAGTCACATTTTCCTTTCCTCTGCAATTGGCTACAGACATAATGAAATCAAACAACACCAGGACACTTGAAGACATGACTTTCTTCTTTTTGAATTTGCTACCTATCATTAGATAAAAATACCAGAGCACAAGCTGCATTTCATAAAAGAATAAGGGTAAAACAACCTAATGGAGGGGCTGTAAAAGTGCTAAGCAATCACTATTTAGTCTTGACTAACATAATTCACTGCAGAAAAATGGGATATATGAAGCAATAGCTAACCAAAAGATCATTATAAAGTCCCTATAATTTTTCCTTTGATAATTTTTTCTACAAACTTTCCTAAGTAATGAAGGATTTGAATCTCAAATATAATAATTTTCAAAGAAGCGAGGGCTTGACTCTTTTCAAAAAGTTCATTTAACAGCTGTTAAATGAAAAACAAAACCACTAGATGGAGCAACTATCCTGTTTTGACACACCTTGCTCTTCGAAGGGCATCAAGCTGCTTTCGAATCTTCAGATTAACATTATACCAATAATAATGTTATGACAAGTAGACTTTCCTTGGAAACCTTAGGAAGCATGTAAAAAGATATTTACCAAATTTGAAAGAAAGGTAGATTTGGTGGTTATTGAAACATATTATTACAAATATGTTTAAATTAAATATTATCCAGATCTTATTTGTCTGCTATTTAATAACTTAGTCTGAACAAAGTGGTTTTCAGATTTTTCTATGATATGTAACTGACCTGTTTTTTCCCAGAATATGAAAATACCATGAACATAAATATGTCATCTTTCATCCCTTTTTGCCATGCACAGGACTTTTAAATACTATAACCTCAGCTGTGTTACATTTATCTCTAGCCCTAATGCCTAGTACATGCTTTTCAAGATCTTATTATACAGTTCCAAGTATTTTATCTTTTTCAGTTTCAAATTGAGTCCTGCAGGAAAAGGGGCTTTTCTTTGACTAGTAATAGAACTTAACTCACCTGAGTTATTCTGACATTTCAAAGCATTAGTCCTGAAAGAGTTTTAGATTTTTTTTTTTTGGGGGGGGGGTGGTTGCAGGGGGTGAGAATGGAAGGAATTTTATAAAAACTACTCTGGCTCTTATCTCTGCTTTCTTTCACATATGGCAAAAGAACTCGGTTTAAGAGGCAAGAAAAAATCAACAGCTTCCTTCCCATGCATTCATGCCACAGTAAATAAGAGCAATGGAAATGTGACATTCAGTCCTGTGGATGTTTTTGGTCTATGAGTCAAAATGCTACTTCTTAATTTCTTCAGTTTAAAGAGAGTTTTTTTGTACTTTCAATCCTGATAAAACACTTGGCATTCTAGAAACTTTGATGTTTCAATCTTAGACATCTTTTTTCTTTCTTTTTCCCTTGGCTTAGTAACTGAAGGCTGTCTTACACAGTACACTAATGCAATATTTGCTGAAGAGCCAAACTATTATTCCTTCCTTTTGTATCTTGTATCTCTAAAATATTCAGTTCATAGAGAAGCAAATCTGGAGCACAAATCTTTCCAAACCTGTGGTAATCGGGCCCGATGAATTTATTTCAAGCTTGCTCCTTTACAGAAACACCACCAACTAAAGTCTGAGAACAGGTGAAAGAAGCTTGCAAAACCTGGGAGCATTATTCACCACCTCAAAAAAGCCTCAACCCTCAATTTTTCTTTCCCTCCCAGGCCTAAAAATACCAAGCAACAGCATGCAGTGTGTTGCACTGTGACTGCAGAAAGCAGCCAATACAATCTGGTTATTCACTTTTGGAAGGTTCTGACAAGTCTTGAGTAATTGCTAAGGCTTTTCTATCAAACCAAAACTAAAGAGTGCATAACCTTCACTCTAAGTCATTAAGTGCTCAGGGAAAGTTTTGGTTGTAAACACACACAATAGAGAATGAAGTAGGAGAGGTGGGCTGAGAACTCCTGTTCTTTTAATTTATTTTTTAAAAAATCAAAAAGCATGCAGCACTATGGGCTTTATTTATCCTTTGGTGCAGCTGCAACTGAATACAAACAAAAAACCCTGAGAGATCTTGTGGCCAACAATGCACCCAGAAAATAAATGACTGGCTGTTTGGGACTACAAAACTTTTTCTCCTATTTAAAAAAAAAAAAAAAAAAAAAAAAAGATTGATCAAGGGGTCAAGGCACCAGTGAACAAAGATATCTTAACTGAGCACCCACATTTTTAGGTGAGCTTTCTTCTTCCATTATTATGTTTATATCTAGTATAAATTTATATTTTTTTGTCTTTGAGAAAGACAACAGAGTACTATAAAATGTGTTCATTTTTACATGTTCATTAAAAACCAACAAAAAACCTGTTATTCTAAGCTGAAACTTCTTCCCTGAAGATTACTTTCAAAGTGTTTTCTCTGAAGTTATTTATTGACTGGTCCTCCCACTCTAGGACACCTGCTTGCACTTCCTAGAGACTAAAGGTACATAAATGGTGGGCTTTGGTGCTTTCTCTGTTCAGCTAGAAATGTTAGAAAGATTATCTGAATGGAGAAACACTGCCTACAGGTAATATAACCATCCTTCATCCTGCTGCATAGCTGTGGATGTTTCCAACATTTACTTTCCACATTCCCAAACTTTAGGTCCACTCACAGGTACAACAGGGACACACGACTAGTTCTCATGTGCTGGCACAACTGTTAAAACAGATCAAGTAATTTCAGCACAAAAAACATAGTTAGAGCATATTAAACAATTAATTCCCTTTTTCCTTGTAGAAGTCAGATTTCTCTCATAGCAGATCAAAATAAAAGTCCGACCTGTGCAGAAAGGAAAAGGACTCTGATTTTAAATATCTAAAAGAAAGCACAACTTATTAAATTACCTAAAGTCATGCCAGGCTAAGAGTAAGAAATACAAATTGTTCCATCTTGACTCTTATCCAAAAGTTAAACAGAAATTATATGGTGAGTGCACATATCTTAGATAGCATTAAAACAAAGCAAAAACCCTAGGAACCTACTATGCATGGTAAAAAAATCATTAACACTCCGTAAATTTTTGTAGCAGATCTACAGGTAATATATCTCAAAGCAATCCTAGTCTCAACATTGATAACACATTCTATTTTTTGAACAAGGATCAATCAGATTTATATATAAACTTGTTAGTTGCAGTGCTTTAGACAGACATCAGCTAAAGCACTGTAATAACACATAATTATGAGTTTCTATAAACCTAGGTAGTTTGGAAGAAAAACAACTCCCATAATCCAGCTAATTCTAGCCCTCAGGCAGTCTCCTTGAATGATGAGTATGAAGTCTGTGTCTGCTGTACCCTGCCAAGTTTACTTTCAGTATTAAGGCAAATTAATTAATGTGAGCAAGAAGAAAAATATATGCTAACAGCAAATACAGAGTAGTTGAAAAAGGAACTTCTATGCCAATTGGTCTCCAGTTTTATAATAGTGCATATAGCAACATTTTTCTTGAAGAATTAAAAAATAGGTTTTAAAAACATCATCCTACTTCATTTAGTTTCAATTAAGATAATGTTTTCTTTTATAACAGTAGTCTTGCACTTTGCTTCCTTATGAAGTAAGATCATTAAAAAAAAACAAAAAAAAAATAAAATACCGATTGCTTAAATACTTCAAAATTGCAGGGACATTTCAATTCTTAATTTTTCAATTTCAAAATGAAGACGATCATTATTTTAATGATAGGGACCATGCTACACTAAAGGTTTACTGTCTAAGCTAACAGGGCCTTGATCCTGTTTCACATCTTTGCACATTACTACTGCAACATTAACAGGAATGCTAAGGTTTATAATTCCTAATAAGTAACAACACTGCCATCTAAAAATTCCTTCAACAAATTCAGAAATTACAAGTGTGCTGACAGTCATTGTTCTGCATCACTTTGAATGCTTGGGAATATATTAGCAAAATATAGTTCTCATTATTTAATTGTACCCTAGGATATGGGAAAAAACAGATTCCAAATGAGGGCTTAGGAGATAGATTCAATTAATTCAAATTTAGCTCACAAACTTATTTAGACCAAGAACTTTCTATAGAAATAGTTACCCAATTTAACAAAACATATACAGCACTCCTAAATAATAATGGTGAGCTAGAAACCTTACTTTTAGAATGGTTAAACGCAGGTACAATGCCTACATATAAAAAGTACCTACTTTTTCAATAACATAAAACTTCAAATAAAAATGAGTCATATTACTCCTATTCTTGCTATAGTTCTTTCTTCTTAATAAGTGAAACACTATTTTACAAGAAAATAGTTATCCTGGTAAGCACATTGAACTAAACAAAGGTATTGTCTATAGAAAAGAGACACTGAATGCAATTTGACATCCCTTTCAGTCCTTGAATTTATTACCTTGAAATTCATGTTTATCTGAATATCAAAAAGCATTTCCATAACAAACATTACCATGAGTGTTTGAAATCTACCTTCCTAGCACCTCATTTAGGAACATAGTGCTTGAGCCAATTCTGCTTAAACACATCAGAATTTTCTCTCCTGACTTTAACTAGTATTCAGCATCAGTTTAAAATCCCCTGTCACTTGTATTTGAGTTACACATGAAAAAATTCTGAAAGTAATAATAATGCATGTTTCACCAAACAAAACTGCCTCTCCAGAACTGCTATTTTCACTCCTGACCCACAAGCCCAGAAGAATACAATGAACTTTAGAAAGAATGCAGTATCTTCATTACTAGTGCTTTAAAATTCATTACTAGTATTATAAAATGCTTCTTAAATAATCCTAGAATTAATAGAATGCTTCTTTCCCATCACATTTCAGGACCCTAGTCTTGATAGATCCCAAGTGGGGTCCCCACAATGCCATACATAAAGATTTTACCTGATTATAATTACTATGCAATAGTATTGATGTAATCATTAACGTTCTCTACCTCTAAATAGGTGCAATAGAAGCACAACATAGTCCATAACTCATGCTGAGTAAAGAAAGATAATAATCAACTGGCACCCTAGTAGAGAACAGAAATATAATTTGAAGTTCAAAATAACATACAGAAAAATATTGCAATCAAATTACTATTTATGCATTTTTGTCCAGACTATCAGTATTCTCTTTCTGTCTCTTGATGATTCTCACCTCTTCCTAATTTCTGAATCCACAAGGAGTTGCCTTTTTTTGTGGGGTGGAGGTGGTGGGAGTTCCTCTTTAGCATGCTTAACCAGGATTTGCTCTCTTGTGGTCACCATAGTTACAGTTTCCATTACAGTTGTCTGTGTTAGTGATGTCTGAGTGGTAGTGACAGCCTGCGAAATCTGTGAGAAGTACAAAAACAGAGGTCATACATTATTTCAAAGACTTCAGTAAAGATTGTTTGGAGGAGCAATAGAAAATAATGAGAAACTGCTCTCATCTGATCACAGGCTGATCTTCAGAAAAAAAACATTATACGCAACTCAAGCTAGATTGTTTCATCTGACTCATGCTGTGTGAATAAGATACCTGTAAAAGCCAATATCAAAATCAGAACGGATTCTAATGAACTTATAGCTTCCTGGAACCCATGCTGAATGAAGGAAAGAAATGAATGGAATTTGATAAGAGAATTGAACTATAGCAAATAAATAAAATGTTACTAATACTAAATATTGATGTGAGACTGCCCCCAGTCTGAAAATTTGCTTCTTGAGAGGTGATAAAGATACTAAAATGTCACTATATTACCAGTTATTAATTTTACAATTTATAAAAATTTTCAAATAGAATGTAATCTGCAATAACACACTTGCATGAAAGTGCAGCTAATTTTCTGCCTGGAAATCTTAAATAATAGAACACATGCACTAAAAGGCAAATTATTTTGTTTTAATTAATGAGTTTTATTCCATAATTTATTCCATAATTAGGGGGTCACACTAGATACTAATACCCATGGTATGGACCACTGCAAACACTGCCAATCTAATGCATTTAGCTTTGTTCTGGTAATATGAAAAAAAAAAAAAAAAAAAAAGAAACCTTTTATAGTTAAGCTGCATTTAAAAAATTATGAGAAATGTATTTTTTTATAATATTTGTTTGTACACTGCTTGTGCATGTACTGCCCATCTATACTCTTTTTCATATAACTTTTCCAACTCAAATGTGGGCAGCTGTTCTTAAATCCCTTAACCCATGAGAAATAAGCCACTTTTTTTTTTTATTCTTTCAGATGATGGCTCATTTGTCAAAATGCTCTAGTTACAGCTCCAATGACCTCCTCACAGTTTAAGGGCAGTGAAATGAAAAATAAAATAAAAAAAATTATACCAGGAGTAGAAAAAGTTGAACACCTGAAATGCCCTGCTTTTTTCCTTTTGCTAATATGGAAGAATTAGAGTTTCCAATTCAACAACAGAAATGCCAGTACCTAAAAGTCCATGAAACTATAAACACGTACATAAATTATCTATTATTTCTTATACCAGAAACTCAGTGAGAGAATTGAGTCAGCTTAGTTATTGAGACATAAGTGTTTCTATAAGCAATGAAGAGGCAACCAGGTCTATGACCTTTCCCACAATGCTTTCTTGGATAGAAAAAGAAAAATAGAACGACAAGGAAAGGGAAACACTGTTAGCAAGCAGCCTCTTCCCAGCAGGTAATATCAGTAAAGCCAAGAAACCTGGAAAAATACCCCAACCAATTCCTGCCAACTCTGCTGAATTCTTCCCTTTGCCTTCTATGAAAAGATCTTCCTGTGCATTGTCCAGGCTGACAGTGGAAGTGATGAGTAGGGAAGTGATTTGCCACTGTAAATTGTCAGTATTTCTTACCTAGAGCACTTAACTCAATGCTGTGTTTCCACCTCTAGAAACAGACAGTTGCTTTGGTTTTAGAGGAGACTCTGGACTACTAAGAAGACTAAAAAGTTTAGATCCAGAGCAGATTTTTAAAAGATATTAATTAATTATGTCAATTGAATAAGCTGCTTGTGACCTGCAGATTTAGGTAACATATGAACTATAAAATTCTTTGGAAAAGAAAAATATCCAGTTGACTTTTCAATCACTAAAATTGTATGTAATAACATTCCTGTTTTAGTTCTCTCAACAAGATGTATTGGTTTTGTATTTTTATTTTTTTTTCTACAGAAATCATGACAATATGAAGTCAATATTCACATATATTTTTACTGAAACTCTATACAGCATTCATTCCCATTTTATTTTAAATCATTAGATGGCAGAAGGAAAAGCTTCTGATATCTAGGGTTTCATGACATTTTAGGAAAGAACCTGATGTCATCTCTCCCCGAGCAGACTACACATAGAACAGAAATAATTTCTTGTCTATTATATAATTTTTGGTACAGTCTCTCTGTCTCTCTTGCCTCTTCTCATAAAATTCTTATTACACTCTGTTTTATCCAAAAATCAATGACAGGATGATGTTTAGGACACCCAGGGTCATATCCTGCCATGTTTTCATTTGCTAATCAATACCAGAGCAGTTTCCAATGAAGAAGGTAGAACACAGAATAAAGCACAGTTAGGGCACTGTAGGAATGATTGCAGTATAATACAAATTACAGGAGTAGCAGCTTCAACTGGGGATGGAGAATTGCACTTCCAGAGCTGGCTGTGCAATCACTGCTCAGAGCAGTCAAGGCACGATGCTGGGGGGGGGGAATAATGGTTTGGATGTGAAAACAGCAAAAAAAAAAAAAAAAAAAAAAAAAAGTACTTTTCATGCTTAATCAACAGGAGTGGAGGTTAAATACTATGTGCTTCAAAAGGAGAATGGAGATGTGAATTTGAAGTTCATAATTATTCTAGTTAGAGAGCGGGTAAGAATAAAAGGCAGATTGCAACCTTACTGTGAAACGTGAAGCTGGTTCATGTGTAAACTGCATACACTTTAGTATGCAAAGGACAATCATTAAAAATATTAAGAATTAAAAAAAAGGGAAAAAAACAAAAAACAATACCCTCCCAAAAAAACCCAATCAAACAACCCCCCCCCCCTCAAAAACAAACTAACAAAAAACCACAAGCAAAAAACAATCCAAATAATTTTAATCACCAAAGTGGGGTGTTTCATGTATTATTCAAAGATGTATTATTCAAATAACAACCCTATTATCATCATCCTTCTCAGTCCCTGAATAGCAAACATGATTCTGAGAAGGGGCAATACAGACTATGGCTTTACCCTGCTAGAAAATCATCAGGAAAGGGCTAAGGTGACTCACAAGTCTGCACATTAAAATGCTTGCCAGCAGTTTCATATCAAGCCCATCTTTGAAACATGTTAAAACTCATCATTTTTCCAAGCAGACAAATTCAAATCTTTTTCATCATCTATAGGCAAACATATGTACAATATGTGTATAGCACTTCAGTAGTTTTATGGCATTTTATTTCTCATTTATACAGCAGCCTTCCTTTAATGCCAACATTTATTACTGTCTTTGGAAGTGCCCTCTGTCCTGATAAACTCATAATTTTCCTTTACACTCACTTTTGGAGCTGTCATCTGTTTTTTGATGAAATTTATCTCTGTGAGTGGGGAAGTTTGGATGAGGAATGGTGTTTTCTTTAGTTTGGAAAGATTTTCAGTACAATTTAGTGGAGCATAATGAACTCAACAAAGCTGGGTTTAGAGTTTCTGGAAGCTCTGCATCTAGCCTAAGCAAGCTGTCCTTGTCCTTGATTCCACTGTGTGGTCAGTGAAGGAAAGCTGACATTTTCATGATGAGGACAAACTGCTTTTTTTAGTTTTCTCTCTCTCTCACACCCTTGCCATCCACTCATTTGTAGCAGGAACTTCAGCCATGTGTTCTGATTAGATGCTTAAATCCAAGAGCAATTATTTCAGCCAAATGTGGGAGAACTCACATTGTACTTTCTGCACTTTTCCTTTGGGATTTATAACTATTTTAAATGTCTAGTTGGAGAATCATCTTTGAACTGAGCCTGAGGTTGTCTCTTCCATTTAATTTCTAATTTTGTTAACAAGTTAATAATTTGGCAACGCTTTATTAAGAGGGGAAATAACTAAGGACAAAAATGCAATTATGAGGGCCCTACGAAAATTATTAATCATAGAATCCTGAAGGTTGGAAGAGACATATAAGATCATTGAGTTTAACTATTGACCTAGCTCTGCCAAGTCCAGCACTAAACCACGTACAAATAATTCTAATAAGACAATTTTGAATGCAATATCTAAGCTTGATGAATAAAACATACATTTTCTGATATATTTTAGTGCAAAATATTCTATTTTTCACCCTCTTCAAAGACTCCTCCTCCTCAGTTCATGACAGAGAACATAATGAGATCTTGCATTTTTTCTCACAGTGTAAACACAGAAATGAACTGTAATGAATAGAGAAAAAAACTCACCAAAATCATCCAGCCTGCCTAGACAGAAACCCATGGTGACAAGCACACTGTCCATATTTCACAGAAGATACGTCTGAGCAGAGTAACAGTGCCTTAGGAACAGGTCCCTCAGCCAGGTCCAACTGTGCAAGGTCCCCAGAAGGTGAAGCAGTGTTCCCAGGACAGCAGATCACTTCTAGACCAAGCTGAGCAGCTTCCCCTTGGAGGAAAAGTCCCTCCAGTGGAATGCTCTGCTGGGACAGGACACCTACACTCTTTTGGGAATCCAAAGCAGCTCCCAGCTGTGCTGATCTATGTTTACAGCCTCAGGTCTGATCATTTCATTTTCTGTAATCTACATACCATTTTCAAAACTGCATTTAGGAGCCATCACCAATCTGAACAGGACTTGAGCAATTTGGAGTGACTTCCTCAAATCATGTGACCCTAACCATTCCAAATTCAAAAATTACTCTCTGGAATTTTCCTCTGCTTTGAAACAGAAGGTTTTCTACAGCAAATATACTGTAATTAAATATTATTTTCAACCCCTAAGTGCTGTGTCCACAATATGGTTTTGCTTCCGAAGTGAAATTGTGTCCTTCCTCCACTTTCTTCCCTTATATTCTCCCCAGCTGATTTTTCCAACTCCAGTTGCTTTTCCTACCACACAGTAAACTAAAATATTAAGGTATGAGTTGAAAGCAAGGTTACTAAGAGGGATTCAGATCACTACACAAAGTATAGCAGCTTTTCTTTAATTACCCATACATAATTTGGTAGAAGTATTAGTAGAGAGCAACAAAAAAGGGCAGCATGCTCAAGGAAATAGAATCAAACTGACCAGAACTGTGAGTGACCTGTATGGACAGGACAGAGGTGCCTGCCGTAACATTCTGCTCCATGTTTTCTAATTAAAAAGCCTTAATATCCATTTCCATTTTTACCAGTCATACAATGACAGCTCAAAAAACCCCAGTATTAGCGAGATAATGGAATGTAAAAAGGGACCTGGTCTGGGTTTAAATCCAGTAAGAAAGAGATGCTAGCAAGATGTCGATGCAAAATAATTGTATATGGGTTTGGGTACTAAATCAGAGTGCTGAATTTTGTTACCTGGTTTAAAACCTCAATTTCTTTTTTTCTTTTTTTTTTTCTTTTTTTTTTTTTAATATATTGTAGTTAACATAAAGTGGTCAAAATAATAGCAGGTTGTATTTTTTCACCGCAACTTTGGTTACAGGTACAGATTGATTTCTTTGTTTTTCCAAGAAATTTCTCTTTTTTATAACCTCTCTTTTTAATCTGTAAATCAGCATATCATATGCAGAAATAAAATAGCAATCAATTATAAACTATAATGTTGAAAAAAAATATTTTCACTTAAACTAGCAGACAGGCCTTGCACTAATTTCAGACTACAAGTTACTTCAAAGACACAGCCATAAACACATGCAATATTATAGATTAAAAATAAATTAACTGGAAAGGTATTTTCATTGTAGTTTGTATCATCCCTGAAAACATAGTTAACAACCCAAGAAAGTAATCAACACTATAAAGAGAGATTAAAAACAAAAAAGAGATAAATAAAATTCAGGAAAATTATATTACAGTTGTACTACGCTGTCCTAAAAATAAAATATATCTTAAACAATCACGCAGGAGAAAAAAAAAATAAAACAAGATGACAAACAGCACCAAACCTACTTCAAGCATTTCACTGTCTAAGGATCTGATTGTCACAAATGGATAAAACTCTTTTTTACAAACCTGTTTAGAATTGCTCTCCACCTTCTGCACAAGGCTTTCCCAGCGCTGGGCAAAATTTTCAAGACGACTTTCCAGCTTTTGAGCCACTGCTTTATTTCTCACAGCTACAAGGAGATCTTGGCTGAGCAACTTCAGCTTACTCATCATTTGCCTTTTCATCTCTAGATCTCCTTTTAGGATCTGTTAAACAAAGTAACAGAAGGAAGAACACACATTCATACAAAAAAAAAAAATCCAAACCAAAACACTCACGAAAAAGAAAACCAACAAACTTAGAAGAAAAAAATCGTAAGGAGAACATCAGAAGGAGCTGAAAATGGGTTAGGGGGTCCTAGAATTTCATGATGTTGTTTCCATAAAAATTGCTGGCAGAACTTATGTAGCAACATAACATGGCAGGTGGAGAAACTCCAAAGTTCACAGCAAGCTTCAGATGATGACACAAATCAAAAAGCTAACAGTTGTGTTACAGGAATAATCTTAAAACTGCACTAATGGAAACAACTATATCCACATGTCAAACAATCTTTCTTTAAAGTTTCAATGTACTTTGTTATATACTGCATATTGAAAAAAAAAAAAGCTTCTTAGGAAAGTAATATTTGATTCCAAACCAGGATTAAAACAAAAACAAACAAAAACAACAAAAACAATACCACAAACAAAGCACCCAAATAAACAAAAAATCTAAACACACTATGGCAAAGGACCTTGAAACTCCTGAGAACTATAGGTGCAAACATGACTATGAAACAGGCTGTTCACAGACCCAAGGGTCATCCATAGCTCCAGTTCTTACCTGGATTTACTTTTTAAAGCCTTAATTGCTTTACTCCACTGATTTTCCTTTCTTAAACATTCATTCTCTACACCCTAATCCTGCTAACCATGGCCAAATTTTGAACTCTCTATGCAGTTGTAGATTGCATTCTAATCCCCAAAGCATGAAAGGGGTAATCAAACAAGTGGTTAGACAACAGAATTTAGTCTACATGTACTTTCCTACAGCTATATAATCCAAAATTGTAATTAAAAATGCAACTCAGCAAAAGAAAGATTCATTGTCTTTGTAATCAGCACTCTTTCAAATCAGATTTGATTTGAAACATAATTACTAATGGTAGGCACAGTTAATATAAAAATTTAAATTGATCTATCCCTGAGAAGTAGAAGTTAACTTTATATGGAAGAATCTCTTTTCAGAGTAGTAGGAGATCTAACAGATGGAGGAAAGTAGATGCAAACAAGTTTAGCATGTTAAACTTCAAGCACAGCTATATTTGACCTTTTTTTTACGCCTACAGCATCAGAAAAAGCTCATGTGGAAGCCACCATACCCTGACTGGAATAATAAAGATTGGTATCCTATGAAACATTAGTTAGTTCTGAATAGCAATGCTTGATTTCCAATCACTCCAGCCCACAACATCTGTATAACACAACCTTGAGTTCAGCATCAATTCAAAATACCTGGAGCATAAGCAGGAAGTGAAACACTACAAAAAGAAGGATGCTAAAAGCTTCTTTTAAAGATACTGTTCACTGCAATTTAATATGTTTTTGTAACAACTATAGTCAATCTGGAAAACTATACTGGGAGATTCTGTTTTCACATTTCTTCACTGAAAACCTGACAATGTCCCACAATAACAAAAAATGTGTTCTGTGCTTTTTCCAGTACAAGAATAGACCTAAAATAATAATAATAACTGCACAACATATAATTTGCCAATTTGAAAGGCCAGACATGGTATTTTGCTTTATGAAATTAATTATCAAATATATCAGTCATAACTTCTGTCAAGTACATATTGTAAACCCTGATATTTGAACATTATGAAGTTATTTCCTTGCTTTTGGTAATGTGGTTCTATTTTTTGTGGGTTTAAGTTTTTAGTTCTTACGTTTTTCTTTTCCTTAAAGATCAAAAACTTACTTTGCTTACTGTAATAGTCTAACCAGCAACAACCAGTGTAAAATTAGTTTTCAGCTGCAAAGAAATTTATTCCAGTCAAAAATACTGTGAGGTCTATTATTTTCTATATGTTTGAAAAAAAACAAAAGCAAAAAAATTAGGTGTAGCAAGACGATATATAACTCTATACTAATGGAATATATACTACAAATATTTAGAGGTAGATCTTGCATACCTTTGCAATAGCTCTCAGTATTTTTTTGCAAAGAAACAACTGAAAAAAACAAACAAAAAACACCCCCCCAAAAAAACAACAAAAACCCCAAACAAACAAACAAAAAAGTCCCTCAAATATTACTTCATTTTAAAGACTCCAATATGTAGGCCTAGGACGTGAAAAGAATTGAACCTATGCCATACATGGCAGCAAAATTTCACCTCAGTTCTACATTCTCAGTGCATGACATCTTCCAGCTCAGTCCATGTAATAGAGTCAGTGAATAAATAGTAGGTGGAAAATAAACAAACAAACAAACAAACAAACAAACAAACAAACAAATCCAGTCGTATTAAGGAACTATTTTAAGAACTGGAGCAGCTGTCTGCTAAAAAGTTTTTCTGGCCTTTAAACTAGGAAGATCCCAGCAGAGAGCTGGTGACAAAGAAGATAAATTTTCACATAAAATACTGGATAAATCCTTTGAAATAAACTGCAGTCGGTGGAGGACCCCACACCAGAAGGGGCAGATGTGCTCAGAAGGAAACTGTGATCTGGGGAGAGCCCACACTGGAGCAGGCTCCAGTCTGTGGACATTAATGTGATATAAAAGTCAAATTTTTTCCCTACTGTGAAAAGTATGTCAACAGATTTGTTTCACACCAATCACTTTAGAATGCTTAGGGCCTTGTAGGAGGGTTGTATAATTTCAAATCAAAATTCACAATGCTAAATGGTTTAATAAATTGCCTTCAGAAATTTCCTTCTGGTTAGAGACTGGCTAAAGAACACAGCAGAATATCTGGCAAAGTTCTGCATATAAGCGAGGCGGGAAACATAGGCTGGAAATTCTTATGCCATATTATAATATCAAACCTAACAGGAACAACTAATGCTGTAATTTCTTTCTGGAAATGACTGGCAAACTGAGGGATAGAGGTACCATATCGTTAAGAATATAAATATTTTTTATTTTAAGTGAAAAGATAAATTTTTATTCCCTCACAGACTTGCTTTTACAGTTCAGACCTAATTATAAGGTTGATCCTTGGTGACAGCTTTCCTCTACTACATTCAAACATGTGTCAAAATAAAATACACCAGAAGACAGGCACAACGTGCATGTCAGGGTCAGGACAGGATAATCCCATTTTTCCCTATCTCTAAAAGCCAGTCCAAGAGCAGAATCTATTCCCTGCAGAAAAGAAAAGAAAGCATAATTTGGCTGATATATTAATACAAATTCCCAAAGGTTCAGACAAGATTAAAATAGTAAATCTTCATACACAAAACTTCTAGCAATTTAGCACTGTGCAAATGTAAAAACACTCACTGGAATTTGGAAACTACTACTACTAGGTTTGAAACCTGATAGAAGGAATTCCAAAAGTAAAAGCTACTTTTCTGCTGCAAATCAAAGACACTGAAGAGAAAGTTATCTTATACCACCAATATTTAAATACCTGAACTAATGCATTATGAATCATGTCCCTAAAAAGATCAATGCTATTCATGTGTAAAAAGGAGTAAGTGGCAATTAATAAACTCTACCTGCTCTGTCAAGGATGACATGATCCTTGTTGAGGTTCAGGGCTATGGAAAAATAATTTTATTTACTGTTTTATATTGTTCAGTCAGTTTCCTGAGAGACTACAATTATTTCATTACAATAATGCTTAACAATTGAAACTAGCAGCATAATTTTAACATAATTTTAAATTCATACTCACAAAAACACTACAAAGGCGTTTCCTTTTTAACATCCTATTTTCAAGCAATTCTGAAAGGTACCCAAACTGGCCCTATCAACAGCAAGCCCTTAATGGTCTGCTACTTCATAATTTGTGACAAACATTTCAACCCTCTGTACATATGCCCTATAAGAACATTTTGAAATCCAAAAAGTTAACATTTTTTTAATACATTTGGATTTCATGTAACACATTTTTCATACTGAAGATACTCTAAAGCATCCTGAGTTGTCTCTAATCCATTATGTGTTAAAAGCCTGGTTCTAAGTCAGCTTCAAGATTGCTAGAATTTCCAAGAAGTATATACACTGAAGCAAGTACAGGTTTTCCTCCCTTTACAGAGGAGTTTACTTATTCCCAAAAAATCTTTAATCAAAATCTAAGTCTGAACTTCCAAATGCATATTTTTATTAACCCCTAAAGAGATGCAGAGGGAAAAAGAAGGGAGAGGAGAAAAAAACCCTTTATGTGGCACTGTAATAATTAGGGTCGCAAGAACATGCTAAAAATCAATCTTTTGTTTACTTAAATTAACTACTGATTCATTTTATGAATCAAAGGAATATATATCAAGAGTTCTGGACCAGCTACAATGGGATTAAACAATCAGTCTGTAAGTTTGGGGGTTTTTTAAAGCTTTATACATTTGTATATGTGAGGATTAATAGAGAAAATTTTAGAAACATCGCAGTTACTCAAACCTCAGAAACATCATGGTATTTTCATCAACCCAGAGCCTGAATGTTTCTACTTTTAATACAAAATGATGAGAATTACATAAATCCTAAATTAATTTTTAAAAATTTAGGCTTGAGCCTTATGTGTATATATATATATATATATATATATATATATATATATAAACAATATATGTACATCCAGTAAAAAAATCAACAACATATTAATATTTATTTATATATATAATTAGTAGTTCATACTTATTATTTAATAATTAATAATAGCTAATTATTATTAAAGAAATATTGACGTCTTAAAAGTTTTGCTCCCAACAAAGCAATAATTCACCTATTTTAACCAAAGCATGGACATGAGTGTTTCCTTTCCCCTAAATGCTAGGCAGTCATCATTACACACAGAAATAGCACATACTATATCATGTGCTTTACAAAGGTCATATTGCTGTAAAGCCATTGGAAGTCTCGGCTGCCACAAGTTTTTCTCCTCTACAGGCACAGCCAGACTTGCATTCCCTCCATAAAGACCATGCACAGTGGAGAATTTGCTGAAGACTGAGGTGGAGAATGTGGTGAAAAGGGTGCATTTTGTTCATGTAACTACTTTTCTGATGCTGAGGTACAGTTGCAAAGTAAAGCTAATTTCATAACTTCTGAGCCTTCAGCTTTTTCAAGTTCAAGGAATGTATACTGCTATATATGTAATACTTAAGTACATAAGTATAAGTACTTACTCATATGCATATTCCTTTGCACATATGTATATGTAGTCTCTCACACAATATACACACCAACAGTATCAACAACAACACTTTCACTATATAAGTATACATACTTTTAAGGCACACAAATGCTATTTTATTTCATGAACTTCTGACCAAAGATAAAACCAAGAAAATCATCTCGATCTAGTGGTTTATTTATCAGCAAGGCAATGGACCAACCTATTCCATCCACAGGAGGCAAAGCCCAGTCCCAAAGTATGAAACAGATGTTCTGTTCAACCCTACTGTCTGAGAGTGAGGTGAAGCCATGTGCATGCATACTCAGATTAAGGAAGCTGGATGTAAAATACAAGAATGAAAAATACATACAGCTAATTTGCTTAGATTGGTCAGCATTTCATTCTGATCTTCAAAGCCAGTTGTATGAATTTTGCTCACAGCATCCTCTTTCTCAGTAAGCCATGCATCAAAAAGGCACTGAAATAAAATCGGAGAGAAAAACCTTCAGTTGGGCCTTTCCTACATATATATATATATATGTGTGTGTACAAAATACATTATATTTCCTACAATGTTTTGAAGAACATTCCAATTTATAACTTAAAAAGCCACTTACCTGCTCTTCTGCAAAATGCTGCCATTTACGAAGAATATCTTGCAGAAGGACCCATCGTTCTTCTGTCCATCTGCAGATGGCTGCCCACCGTTTTCCAAAGTGCTGGAGAGAAAGAAACACAAAAGAGAATTTTGCATTTGTTTACTTTTTTCTTCCTAAGTGAGGAAAGATGCTTTCTTTATGGCATTACTCTTTTTTAAATGGAAACATTTTCCTTATTCACTTGTTTTTTTCAAGCATATGACCTTAATATATGTTGCAGACCACACTGCAATGGATTTTAAGACCATTTGTAATAAAACAAAAATGGAGATAACAGGAAAAGGAATGGATCTAAACACAGAATATTTTAATATTAATCTCCAGACAGTTTTCTAGCAAGTCTCGGTATTACGATTTCAAGAAACCACTCTGTTTCAAAACTTTAAGATGCCCAAAACAGAACTATTTGAAACATAAACATGATGGCATCCTCAGTATAGTTGGTCAAAGCTATTACATCTTTTAAAATACTTCAATGGAGAAATAAAGAAAACACCCTTATAGTCTTCCACACCAGTACAAATCCCACTGAGGTTTCCCAGGCATTTGTAGCATATGTTATTATGTATGTAAATTACACAAAACACCAACTTATCTTGCTCTCTTCTCCTGTATTTTAGCTAATGGTAGAAAACTTTTATTGCAATGATTTATAGTGACTTAATTACCCCTGGACATCAAATTCAAATTATTCAGCTTCTCCCAAAAAAACCCAAGCAGAAAAACAAAAAACAACAAAAATCTTTTATAAACATCTGAAATATACTCTATACCACTGCATTCTTAATTTTTCATGCACTTCAAAAGCATATCCTAACAAAAAGAAAATAGTTTCTTCCTTTTTCCCTATTTAGTTATTTACTTTATGACTCTTCTGGGTCTCTTATAACTTGAAGTATTATATGGTGCTATATCTTTTATATTTACATATTTCTCATATAGACTATAATTTATTTTTGAAACCAAGAGTAAGATTAGAATTGTATTTTCTGCCAGGAAAAAAAAAAAATTAAGTTTCACTTCCTAGGATATGGAAGATGAAATTTCAGAATGTCATCTGAATTTGATGCTTTAGCAGTTTTATGTCACAGTAAAAAGTCAGCAGATGCAATTTTCTATTTAGTGGACACTAAAACCATACCTTGCTAATTGCTAGTTCAAAAATCACGAACACAGCTTTCCATAGCTATTTTATAAAAATCCTCATATCTAAGTAACTTTTAAATAGCTCACATCCAAGCAGTTGACTTTTCTTAATGATTAACATGTTAAAAAAAATAAAATAATAATCTCTCAACAACTGCAATAACATCTCCATCAATTATCAGTGTGGTACACCATCAAAAGTTTTGTTTGGTCCTCTAGAAAACACCGAAACCTCAAAAGAACAAGATCAAATATCTGGCCCTGCAATAACTTTAAGAAATATATTTATTTGCACAGCAAAAAAAAAGTTAATACAAAATACATTTTCAGCATATGATTTCAGCATATGAGCCACAAAAAGTCTGTTTTCTCTCAATAATTTGACTAGATCTTTCATTTTAATGAAGTAAGGAAAATGACCAAGTAACTTCACTTTCAAAAGTGCTGATTCTGTGACCTACCTTAAATCTAGTTTTGTAGACCAAGATACACTCTTGGGTTGAATGGATTTAAGACATGAAGTTTCAAGTTTGAAATACCATGTCAGGACTTTTATTTACAAAGTAGTTTTTTTACTAAATCACATGGTGCTAAACTTTAACCCTCTACTCTCATCAAACAGTAGCCTGTGCGATGCCCATAAGTTCAGACTGCTCCAAGTGCTCCTGACACTTGGGAAAACAAATTTTTCAGAAATATTGACTGAATCCACACTAACAAGTAAAATGCCCTCCTGTAAAAAAATGTCTTTTCTTACAGCGTAACTTGACTTTTAGAGAAATCTGCATGCAAAAGATTATTTTTTTTTCTATTTAGAGGACACTGAAAGAATATTTCTTATTACTATCAAAAGCAGAAAATGAAATATTTTAGTCTGCTAAAAGGTCAAAGTTAAGGATGCTAGAACAGAAGAAAATGAGTAAAATATAACTCTTGGGAACACTGGACTAATATAATTTACTGCGAGCCTGCAACTAATTGCTTATTTGATAAATGCTTTTCTAATCAGGTGTAGCTCCCCACTTCTTAAAAAAGTGAGAAAAAGTGGAAAAATTTTTTTTGCCTATATCCAAAAATAAATCTTTACAACTGAATATTTACCCCATTCATATAATTTCTACCTCATAGCACTATGTTCTGTGTGCAGTTCTGAAATGTCCAACACTTCATACACCAACAGAGAGTGGGAGAAACAAACAGCATGAACTGGAAGCCCTGGCCAGATCCCACAGCTATGATATTAATGAGACTTGGTGGAATGAGTCCCACAGTTGGAAATCTGGGATGGACAACTCCAGGCTGCTCAGGATGTAAACAATTGTATATGGAGATCTCAGCTTCCCAGGCATCAACCAGAAATATCATACTGTTGTGATGAGCAGGTCTTGGAAATCCCTGAAGTCTGTAGGATGCAACTTCTATCATAAGTGCTCAGTGAGTCAACTGAAATAGTCTGTTTATTCCTTAAGATTCCTCACTTATTTTGACATATTTTTTACAAGAACTACCCATATATCATCTTCAATGTCAAGTTTTCCTATTCTGCTTGGGTGTGCTTTTCTCTTGTGCTTGGGTGGTGAAGACAAAACAGTGCTATTCCAGCTGAGGACTCAAGGACAACTTCTTCAAACTGCAGGCCCTAAGTACAGACAACATGAAAAGAGGAGGGCAAGCAAGCAAGGAGGATGAAACTTCATTATCTGAGGCTATTTACTGGACAGTCAGCTCCTGCATGTAAATGGACTAAAACCTGTAAAAATGTGAGCTCTCATGACCAAGCTCTCTTTTGCTTCCATCTTGGAGCCATCCGGACAGGGGCCACGACTGGTACTGCCAGGGTGTGGCCTTTGAAAGCCTCTCAATAAATATCCATTTTATTCCCCTCTACTCTGTCTGGCCTCTGTTCCAGCTCCTCCAGGCATCAAAAGGACATATGTATATATATATTAATATATAATTCTGAATTATATACTCTCAGCTCCTTTCCCCCAGCAGGGGAATAAGCCATCAAGTAACATTTGATACACTTAACACAGATTTCTTTCTAGCACAGATCCTGGCCCTTGAAGCCTGGGGAAGCCTCTAATTTGAGCTAACCCACAAGAGTCCTTAAGAGACCTGTTGTCTGCTGGGTATAATTAAGGAAAAAAAAAAAAAATCTCTTGGCTCTCATGGCTTCTGTATGTTACCCAGCCATTTCTGTGAGCCGATGATCACTTCCCCCATTTTTCCCGTAGGTACGAGTCAGAGTACGGCAAGAGCTTTGCTACCAAAATGGTTTGATTTTGCAGCACTAAATATAGATTTGATCCTCATTCTGCAGCTGCCTTGGCAAATCTGTGGACTGAGTTTAATTGGGGTCTTGGAGTTTTAAGTCTAAATAGCAGCATAAACAGAGTCTCTCAATATGTCACACATTGATATGTCAAGTATGCAAATATAAAAGTAGTTTTAACATTCACGCTCACCCGATCTAGCTGTAGTCTCTCAAAGTACCTTAGGGGAACAGCTGTTTCTAAGAAAAGCCCCGAACTTGTGTTTAGTTTTAGTTTTCCAAGGACAAATTTTCAATTGATTTTTTTTCAGGAGGCACTTTTGGCTTCTATACCATTAATTGCGTCTTAAATAAATATGTTTTTGCATAGGCAATAAAACCGAAGAACTATGCAGTTAATTTAAAATCATCATAGATACTTGTCAACACTCCTGAGACCTAAAATCTCAAAAATTTCATTTTAGGCTTTAAAAAAATTGTCTTATACAAACATTTATTAAAAAAAAATACACAATACATACATAGATATTTATATGTATGAAAATATTTCAGGAATCACCACCTCAAAAAGAAAGGCATAACTGAATTGCAGCTGCTTGAAAAATGCATCTTTGACTATTACATGGAAATATCTGCTCATTTTCTTCCTAATCTCATCCTGACCAACACCTCAATGAGCCAGTCTTATTAAGCTCTTTTGTCTGAAAGTTCATGCTCTTGTTTTGTTCTACTTTTAGAAGTCAGACTGACAGATGCATAATCAAGCTTAGAACTTTTCTCCATTGTGCTTTTTGTCAAATGGTCTAGTGATTGTGCCTGTCAACACATTTTATCTCCTGTGCTTATATTCAGACTGATGAGAAAAAAAAAAAAAAAATCCAAACATTTCTTGTGCACAAAAAAGAGGTGTGATGTTTCAGTAGGAGATCAGGTGGACTATGGTAGCTCTGTTCTCCTGGGCATTAAAGTATGGAGCTTTCCACACCTCTCAACACTCTAAACTCTATAGCTTCATATCTGCACTCGGGTTTTATTAACATCTATAATACTGCTAACATATTCTTTGAATTCCAGAGCAATGGAATGATGTTTTCTCACAGATTCTTCTGTAAGAAACTGTGACTAAAAGGCATAACAGAACAGTTCCACACCACCCCATGCTCTGCTCAGAGGTGGCCTGTGCTGCAGGGTGAGGGGACTCAGGAATTGTCCTTCTAGCATCTTTCAAGCAATGTACTTTTTCCAGGACAATAAAAATTGGTGCTTTCTGTACTAGTATAATTACACATTGTGCATTTCCACTGTGTTTCATTTACATTAATTATTCATGATGTTTCTTTAAGGTATTTAAGTAATGTCCGAGTTCTATTTCACACTTTATTCCAATATCAGCCACAGATATTGCAGAGGACACTAATGGTACCTTTCCAACCATTGCAATAGTATGTGATGAAGCTGTGTCACCTGATGGTCCCTTAATTCCTCTTTCTGAAGATGTGAAATTTGATCAATTGTCTAACAATCTACTAACCTTTCATTTGTTTTTTACACTATTAAAAAAACTCATTTCTATCTTCTAATTCATGAAGTGCCATAAATATCAAATACTGTTAATTATTTTCTCTCTTCCATTCAAGATATTTTACAAGGTTAGTTTAGCTTTTGGATCCATGTTCTTTTTAGGGATCTGCTTTATTTCACTGAACCATACTAAGGAGATGGTTGGCAAGAAATTCTGGAAGGTTAAGGCTATTTTGGGCAGGCCCACCACTGTTCTGACACTTAAGATGAAGCCAAAATAAATTAATAACTATCAATCAGTAGAGCTTGTATTGCTATCTTGGCTGGATTGTGCTCCGTGAGTGACTAGCTGCAGTAGAGAAAACTGAGAATTACATTTGAAGTGGTAATGCTCAGCATCTTAGCCAAACCTCCTTTAAATTCCAAACCCATTACTGATTTCCTGCTACCCAAATTAGCTACATTCAAGACCACACACAGGTATCTGTGCTGCAGCTATACCTTCTGGCTGAATGTATTGATAGCTCTTCTCTAGAGAAACGTTGGCTGTTAATGATTTAGAACCCACAGACTCTGATTTTCTTAGGTAATAAAGCAAAATGAAAGAAACACACTTTCTCCTTTCTGAAAGAGAAAAATAGAAGGAATCTTGGTTGTTAATACTGCAATTCCTCTTGAGCTCTGTCCCTGGAGAGCTGACCAACACAAGAGAGCCCTCCTTCAATGTATCTCAACATTAATTATCAATTTTGTTCATCCAATTTCATTCAGAAGTTACAGTAAGAGCATTGGAATATAAAAAATACAGCAGTAGCATATTTTTAAAGATGCAAATGAAATAGTGAACTTTTACTATGAGCAAGTTAATATTTGAAAAGCATTTAGAATATCTTGGCTGGTAGCTCTATCACAAATGTATCTACAACGCGTCATTCTTTTAACGATGCTCAAATACTTGTATTTAGAAAATACAATTAAGTGATAGTTCCCTTCAGATCCTAAGAAACATGGCTATGACAAAAAAAAAAAAAAGGGAAATAAATTACAACTTTCCCCCCAAAAGCACAATAGAAAGATGCAGAATAATCTTAATATTTCTTAGCAACCATTATTTGCCTACAAATTATTATCCTGTACACATTCACTGTCTGGTTTTCCTGTTTAAAAAATTTCCTATTTCAATTTTTTGGAACCAGCATTGTCATTTAGTCGTTACCTGAAGCTGCTCTTCCAGTGCAGCGGTAGCCCTGTCACCACTGTTTTCATCCACCACCACTACCATGTGGGTTAGGGAATTCACCTTGACTTGTTCCTGTTCCAGATCTTCTTGAAATGCCTATAATGAAAGCAGTAGAGATGTTAGAGAATGTATTCCAAAGTAAAAAGGAAACAAACAAAAAAACAGCGCACCATCAACTGATAAACTTGCATAACAGACTATATATGAGATTCCAGTGCTTGAAGTTACTCACTCACAAATCCTAACTCTTAAAACAATATTCCAGATTGAAAATGTTGCTTGAGAAATAATTTGAGTTTATGTGATGATGATTTACAGATATTCATATAGTATGCATACATACCAATAGCCAGGAGATTTTAAATAGCCGCTGGATTCAATTTTGCACTTCATATTGATGTATGGAAATATTTAACTTTTTTTTCAAAATTGTAAGAATATAAAAATTCACATATATTTCATTAAACAACCACTTACTAACTTCAGCTTGGCACCCCTACAACATTACTCACATAGAAGAAAACTGCTCAGGAGGTGACCCACCGTTAGGAAACTCATGCAGCACCCTAGTTTCAGTCACTGTAGACACCAGGAAATTAAGCAAGAAACAGAGGCATTTCATTATTTCTGCCTGTTTGATGAAAAACTTGCTTGTGGTTTTTTTTTTTTTTTTTTGTCCCTCTCTTGCCACGAAAGATGGAATCCCTCCTTTGCAATAGTTAACAAAAATCAAAACCAGCCCAGTTCTGGCACCAGGGAATGGAGCAGCCTGACCTATTTTCTCCATCCTTTGCTCAGGTGCAGAAAAAGGATGCACAACAAAAATGGAAGGAGCTAAAGTAGTGGTGGTAATGAAAATTGAAACCAAAGAGAAGGCCTCATACCACTCCCCTGAAAAAAAGCCCTGAGGTATTCAGGACTCCATCTTGCCTGACACACTTTTTTAGGTGTCTCTAACTTGTATCAAATCAACAAAAGAATGGGGGGAACCAAAATCCTGGATTATGTTCTCAATACTTCAGATTAGTATGCTCTAGAGATTAATGCATATATATTGGGGTAGTTGCAGTCTGAAAAATAACATGGCCTTGTCACAAGAGAAACCTTGACTGTGTTACCAACTATGCTGAATTTCACTATGTTGTGGTTTTCTGTTGCTTTTTCAAATAGAGTAATTCACTCGTGTATTGTGTCCTTGCTGAATATAAGTTCATGCATTCCAAAACTCTTTTCCATATGACAATTTTACTTTTATTTGGAACAAAAAAAAAAAAATCAATGTGATTATAAGTAATAGTAAAGGAATTTACAGACTAGTTTGTTTTTAAGGTATAAATATCTTGCCTCCCATTTCAGAGTAAATTTCTTTCATGGGCATATTGAGACAATATAAGAATTCTCCTTTTTCTGACTTTCATGCCTGTGAGTACAATTTGCTTCAGAGAACTAGACTATAAAACAATTCACAAGGACTGTGAAGTATACTAAATTGTTAGAGTCATCCCTGGAATTTAGACTTCTCAACATTTTATGACCCAGCACTTGAAAGTGAAGAAGAAGCAGAGTGGTCATGGATTAGAGTGTATAACACAGCTCACTTCCCCCACGTTTAACCCCTTCTTTAAGCCATACAAAACAAGCTAATTGCTCAGTAAGCCTACAGCCATGGACAAGGTGACTTTTATTTCCTTATTAACTGGAATCTGACAGATGGCATCCCAAAACAAAACCAGAGTTAGCGGGAGTGGATGGCACTTTGGAGGTGGGAGTCTCAGACACATTGTGAAAGACTTGAGAAGTCATGGAACAGATGAACCAGAAAGTTGAATCATTATATAATCCTGAGGCAGATTCAATTTACTCTGAAGTAAGAGACTGTTCTTTGTAACCCAAGTGTCTATTTTTACCATGAAATTCATTGGTGAGAATTGTTTGTTTACAGGATCTTGTTAGAACAGGAATTTATGATGGACAGTTTCAAGGCAAGAGCACAATGTTCAAATAATTTAAATGGAAATTTCTAACAAGTTGTCCAGAGCTTATTAGAGAAATAGCAAATTTTCAGGTACTTAAAATGTGAGATGGATGTAGATGTTGATGAATAAAGATAGCAACAACAGAAACTCATAAAACTCCACAATTACTTTAATTCCTATATATCAGACAACAACTTTCACAAATCCACCATAATCTAGTTCAAAATGAGTAAAAATACCTACTTAAGTAATCTAAGTACCCAGAGACAAATCCATCCTGATATTTGGTCATTGAAGAAGTGTCTCATTCTACCTTATAAATCAATTTGAAGTTTTATAAATCCTAACACTTAAAAAGCTTATTTTTGAAAGTTAATGAAACTATAAATATCTAATAACTATATATGGTATAATAATTTGTAATAATAAAACCAGTGCAATTAAAAACACAATTTTAAAATTAATTATAACATTTTCAATACAATATTCTACTTCAACTGCTCAATAGTCCTTAGATTTTTGCTAAAAAGTAGTTTTCTTATTTTACAAAATTATAAGGATGGGATAATTGTAACTGGAGAAAAAACACTAAAACAATACTGGAAAAAAAAAGAAACAAAAAAACAAAAAAAAACCTGAAATGCTTAAACATTCATCTAAAATATATTGGCTATGACAAATTTCTTACCAGAACTCTGTACCTTCCTAATGACATAAAATTTTCTATTTCACCACTGCAGACCACTCAGAAAATTTTCAGTACTATCAAGACAACAACCTCATATATTTTGGACCTAAGAAGCATGCTGGGAAGAATGCTGTGTTCTTTCTCTGCTCTGATTGTTGTTTACCATTCCCAATATACATCAGTGGGTTTGTTTTTTTTTTTGGTTTGGTTTTTTGTTTGTTTGCTTTTGTTGGTGTTGTTTGTTTGTTTGTTTGTTTTTAATATGGCCCAGCAGAGAAACTGAAGTGTCAATCTCAAAAATTCAAGACAAATGCTTTTACAAGGTCATTTTAAAATACATAGAATAAAGAAATCACATGTATGGAATTCATAAGTCAAAGGGGGGATACATACAATGAAATAGAGTGAAAAGTACCTACTAATAAACAGGTCAAGAGAGGAAGGCAAAATTTTAAGGGCAAAGAGGAGATAGAGGCAAGATGGAAACAACCCAAATCTATCATGTTTGCTGAAGTCTGTTTCATTTGAAATGATGATTGCTTTTTATATCTTCAAACTTGGTTCTTATGAATTCACAAAACATTGTTTTCTGATATAACCAGATTCACGTGAGACTAAGAGAAAATATGAAGGGTGTTGGGTTTCGCTTTTTTATTTGCTTGTTTAATAATGAAGCAATAACTGTCCCATTAAAATTCCATTGTTTTAACCCTTGCTATAAGAGGCAGCTTTGCCGTATGTAAAATACAATTGAATTATAGGACACTCAATAACTGAAAGAATGGAAAATCCTATTCCTTGGATTCTGAATAAGACAAGTGATAAATACAAATGTTATTAAAATTAAACTCCAACAATTTTATTTCCAGTATTTCTAGTTAAATTGCCTGTTGCACATGAAACTGATTTGAAAAATAATACACATAAATAAAAAATGTTCACTAATTCAACACACCAAAATGAAGAACTAGCACGTGGAAAAGAGATTTCTGCATGTCTTCACTCAGAATCTTCAAATGCAAGCGAAATACCCATTTTTCTCAGCATTAGAAAGAAGCAGCATAAAGGGATTGCATAAAAAAAGGATTACATTGTAGGTTAGTATTCAAGCATAAAATGCACAGAAAAAGGAATAAAGTTCTTCAACACTCAGTACTGATGTATTCAAAATCTTCCATGTTTCTGTCTCTAATTACCATCACATAATTACCTGCTGTCTTTTTTAAAAATGAAAATTTAATGTCAGAAAACGTCCTTAGCTAGCAAGCCCACAAGTGCATTGTGTTCTCACAGGGCAAGCACAGACAACACTAGCAGCAGCTGGAGCTGCAGAATTTGTATTCTTCTTCAGTAGCACTCCTTAATCAGAATGCAAAGAAATAATCTTTAACACACAAGTGCATCATGAAGTCTTTTGCAGCTTTTGACCTCTTTTTAAAAGAACTGTAAAAGCTGATTTCTGTTTGAATTGTTTTTCAGGGTGATCTGCCCTCTAAAACCTGGATTAGCACTGACACAGGCCACGAAGCATCAATGAAGTTAAAATCTCTCAAAATACCATGTCAAGGAACTGCTTTGTGCCATTGATGTAGAGACATTAACAGGTCATCATACAAAATCATCACCACCTCACAAATCATCTGTTTTCTATAATTTCCTGTATTTCCTTATCATAATCATTGCTATAGACACATAAATAATTTTTTAAAATCCAAATTAATATTAAGCAAGTCAATCTAATCCAGTAAATGGAATCAATCTATTACACAAACTATCATCTCTCTCTCTTTTTAATTCTTAATATTTTTCTTTTCTTTTCCTGTTATTTAAATGCATTACCAAAAATGTTTTTCTACTGTTAGACAATAGTATATTTTACAGTGCATAATATATATTCAGTTAAAATATACATTCAGAATCTCTGGAGTCCTAACAATATTATGTGGTCTGACTACTGCATCATTGCTGCTACAATGTGTAAGAGAAAAAAACAAGATTAAAAAGAAAGAATACACAGGTATTAAAAAAAAACAAACTGATATATTTTCACTGTAACATAATGAAAAGATGTTACAGTTGCCTTAGATATTGTAGCATATTGCTTACATATCAAATAAAGCAATTTTTTAAATACTGGAATAAAGCTCACAGTTGTGATAAAGTAAGTCTACAAAAGCTTGTTAACTATACAAAACAACAAATATTAAACCAAGATTTCATATTACTTTGCTATGTTCTAATGGCAGGAGTAGAGCTTCTAAAATGTCAAATGCTCAGTTTGGTTTTTATGCTTTTAGAACCACACCACAGCATACCTTATGTTCTTCTATTTGACGCTTTAGGTCCTCTAGATCTGGACCTAAGGGTTCCAAATCAGTTTTCTTTGTCCTTTCCTCTGTTTTTGTCAACCAATCAGCCAGCTGGGCTAGCTGCTGATTCTGCAGTTCCATTAGGATTTTATGCAAACTGCAAAACAAAGAAAAAATAGTTAAAATTTATAAATGAAGAAAACAACAGGCAGAAACCTCTGCCCCGTACGCTAACAGATTTTCACAGGGATACGTTTGAAGGCAGCAATATAAGTTCTGAAAAGGGGAACAGGCTTCCCAGGGCAGTTGTTACAGCACCAGAGCTCAAGAAGTGTTTGGGTAAAGCTCTCAGGCACAGGATCTGACTCTTGGCGTGTCTGTGCAGGGCCAGGAGTTGGACTCAACGACCTCAGTCGGTTCCTTCCAAAACAGCAAATTCCATGGTTCTATGAAGAAGGTAATTGATTTTTTTTTTTTTAAATAGTTTTCATTCAGACAGACTGGTTTGAAGCTTTTTCTTCAGAAACTGACTGTACCATATAATATTTGGTCTATTAAAGATTTGTCTTCCTCTATTAAAGATTTGTCTTCCAGTTGCATTTCTATCTGGAGTTAAAAATTTCTGCACTCTTTTTTTTAAAGCTTGTTTTATCCATTAAAGTATTTTACAAACTGCTCAAACAGCTTACCATACCACGTTTCCTCTAATTTAGGCTATTAAATAGAAAAAGTGTTATCTTTTCAGTGATTCAGTGAAGAATACTTGAAAAATTAACCAGGAAATACTTCAATTTTGCCTAATCAAATTGTATAGATAGGTCAAAAATGATCTGGCCAAAAATCCCTTCCAGATTTCCACTTACATTTGCCACTTCAGAAACACTCTAAACTTTCCTTAAAAAAAAAAAAAAAAAAAAAAAAAAAAGTCTTCATCAACAGCATTCTATTATTTCAGATTTATTTAGGGTTTTTTTTTTTTGTTTTTGTTTTTGTTTTGTTTTCTGTTTGTTTGGTTTTGTTTGTTTTGGTTTTGGTTTTTTTTAACTGAAACTAATATATGAAATATCAATTAACACCATCAGATGACTCATACAGTACTGTTTCTATCCTAATCTCTCTATTAATTGCAGATAGAGTACAGAAAGATGATACCTTGATTCCATAAATCCCATAGTTCAAAAGGGATTAGGGATCTCAGTTCTTCCCCTTCAGCTGTGTATCTTATTGTCTTGATATTCTGAACTAAGCTATTTTAAAGATAAAGTGCAATGCTTCATCCTGGAGGTACTTCTCTTAGCAATAAATTAAATATACGGTTCAGAAAACCTGCTAAGGTAAACTGAATTTAAGAAATTATGATGAAAACATAATATTGATATTATTCTGAAGTAAGAAGCATAAATTTAAAAATTAAATACAAAAAATAATCGCATATTATTGCTAAGCAAAAAAATGCTTCTTTCTCACCATTCACCAGCTAGTTCTTTGTTTTCAAAATACTTTTATAAACATATGATATGACGTTTTAGAATTTATTTATATACCTCAGGAGATTATCAAAACCTTTGTTTATAGTATGGCTCTTACAGGTTTCCAAAAATCCCAACTTTCTCATTGAATTGAATGTGTTTTAAAAGTTGTAGAACTTCCTATAAAGCGATAAATTGCACTGTTTATCTCTCCAGTGGCATATTTATCACTGAGATGCTTTACTAGAGAGATTCCTGTTTGGGAAAGGCCAGGAGGAAGAAATTTTTAAAAAACTAACAGTTTTCCTTCAGCATGCTAGTGCACTGCTTATTAGAAGAGTCAAATACTTTCAATGCACAGTGAATACATGAGAAATCCAATCTGGGCTGCTTTTACACAAAGGCATTGTTGTGTTCCATTCTTCCTCTGACATTCTGACCTCCTAAATCACTTTTTCTAAGACCCTTTCACTTTTATAGCATCTTTATCTGTTTCTCTTCCTCCTGTCCTTGTTTACTGCTTGCTTTTGTTTTTCCTGTGTTGTAAAGTGTGGTACCTTTTTTCACATTTCCTATTACCATTACATTCCCATTACCTATGAGCATTACTATTACCTATTAGCATTACACACAGAGGTCAGACAGCCTTGTTGTTCTCATCTTCACAAAAACCATCTCTATTTCACTAACTGTGGCACTGCTGCCTTAGGGACAAGATTACAGCAATGTGCTCAGAAGATTGTGCTTTAAGCTGAAGTAGAAGATAAATCCTGAGAGTTTAAATTATGTATAATAACCCAGAATTATATTATATTGTGATATGAAAGATTTTATTATCCTCCAGTCAGTTTCTTGAAATACAGGGTTTTTACCAAAAGGCCAAAATTAACTCTATCTAAGTATATCACTCCTGGAAATTTTCTTTTGTCCTATCTCAAATATAATTGAATTTATCATAGATTTTTTTTTTGTATAAGAAATTAAATAGTAGCACAACACTTTCTGTGAAGCTCCTATCATTTTATGTCTTCTACTGAATTAACATTACCCAAACATGACCTGCTTTAGAAGTTACTAGGCCATTCAATTCCCCAAAAAATGACCAACAGCTGCAGCTGAGAGATAGGTTTAACAACTGGTGTTAAAGGACATTTTAAGTACACAAAGTACCACTTGTACACATAGCTGCTTGCCCATGTTGATTTAAATGAAAATAACCATGGCAAATAAAAATTCCCTACAGTAAAGCATCATCATTTTTTTTTTCTCTCTCAAAACAAAAAACAAAAAACACCACAAATAAACAAACAAAAACAAACAAACAAACAAAAACCCAAACAAACAAAAAAGAAAAGTAGAACTGGAATAAGTTAGATTGAAACATCTGAAACCCATAAACAATTTTACAGTCAAAGGAAGACATTATAAAGGAAACATTCCCAATACTCAGTAGCAAGCTGAACAGAAAACAAGTGTATGGAATTGCTAAGAAAATATTGCAAGAGAGAGAGTTATGTCATGCAATTGTTTGAAATCACAGTTTGCTTTTTAATGAAATGGGCAAACCTCTCAACTCCAAAAGGTAAGGTAGAACTGGAAAAAGCTCAGAGAGGAGCAAGATGAATAACTGAATATGTTCAATGCATATTTATGAAGAACATAAGAAAATATATTCTTTATCTCTTTATCCTGTAAACCAAATTACTCTCCTGTGGCACAATCACAAGCTCTTACATTTATAGAATTTCCTAGCCAAGATGGTACTACATAAACCAAAATTTCAAAAACAGATATAATAATATTAAAAATCTCCAAATATTATGATGACTATTTAATAGATTATTTCTCTACTTCTACTTGTAGTTCAACTTCAAACTCTAGGACTTGCCCTTTTATAATAGCGTAATTTGCACTCCAGTAAAAGCATGGCAGTATTTCCAGAAAACCTAAACTCTCATTTATTCTCTTAATGGGATTGAGTTTTACAGGCCTTAAAAGATTCGTATCCCTTCTCCTTTTTTTATCTTTGCAATGATTCTCTCCTTTGTAGCTCAATATAGTGCAATCTAATAGCTGTTGAAACAATTGCAATAAGATGAAGTACGTTATGTAAATTGTGGTTAAAGTGTTATTTGTGTCCGAGTTGTTGATAGTTGCTACTTTTTGTGGCTTCCAGGCTCCAAAACCCATGCAAAGTTCAAAATCACTGCACATCAAGTTTCAGGTTAAAACAGATACAAGATGGAGTTTTGTTCACAGTGAAGGAAAATCCCAAAAGCTAGTCAAGTTCAGGAGTGTTTCAGTCAAAATCTATATATTTTATTTCACGTGACATATTACTTACTTGCTTTGTTTTTCCATACTTGCTATCCTGAGGCTTTCCCAACGAGAATTAAGTAGATTCATTTGTTCTTGGATTTCATTCTCTTCCTCATCTGAAAGTTTTCCAGTTGATAGAAGTTGACTTCCAACTTGCAAAACATTACCTACACGTCCTTGGTGAGCCGTTAATTCCATCATAAACCCCTGACAATTAAAAAACAAAAAATCTCATTTTCAGTTACATTCTTTAAAATAAAAGATCAGAATTGCACCATTTTGCCAACAAGATTTTTAACCTTGGTTTTAATTTATTCAACCCCTCACCAAACCTTGTAATATAAACTGGAAATGAATATTTTCATTTTCTTCAAAGGGCAAAAAGTTGTTTATTCTGGAGAAGAGGCTGCCGGGCAACCCTGCTGATCTCTGCAACTAACTGAAAGAAGGTTGCAAAGAGCTGGATAGAGCAACAAATGACAGGATAAGAGGAAATAGCCTCAAGTTGCACCAGAGGATGTTAAAATGGGATTTTAGGGGGAAAAAAACAAACAAACAAATAAAAAACCAAAAAAAACCATCCAACATTGGAATGGGCTTCCCAGGGAAGGGGTTGAGTCACCATTCTGTGTAGGTGCAGTATTTAGGAACATAGTTTAGTGGTGGATTTGGCAGTGTTAGGTTAATGGTTGGACTTGAGGATCTTAAGGGTCTTTTCCAACATAAACAATACTATGACTGTAGGGCAGAGTCTCCAGTCTACATCCTCTAAATCAAAATTAATAAAAAACAAAACAAATCGCCCCCAAAAAAGCAAAGAGAATAGAATAAAATAAATATTTTTTGAAAAAAAACAGTATAAACATTTACCTCATGGGTGTGAAACTGTTCTTTAACAACTTCTACATCATTGGATATATCTCCTTGTGCTTGTAATGCATCTTCAGCAGAGAGAAGCCACGTGAGTACTTCTTCTAAAGCAGTTTGGTAGTTTTCAAGATCTCCAGCCGCCATCCGGATGGTGCTAAATTTCTTTTCTTCAGCTCTTTCTAAAAACTGAACAAAAACAAAATTTTAAGAGCAATAAAAAATGACATCTGCTCAGACAGTTCTACAAAGGGATAAATGGAACACCACTGTATTCTTTAAAAATAAATAAATACATAAATAACTAATCATATGGCTTATACATAAAAGTACTTTGTAATACAGAATCAGTTAACTGACCAAAATCAGTTAAGATGGAAGGAAATAAATAAAAAAAACCTTCATATTTAGTTAGATATTTCACACTGTTATTCAAAATCCCATTCAAATGTTCTGAATAGTGAATAATGAAAATAATATTTACCACATATTTAGAGAGGTATTTACCACAGCCGCTCATAAAATGATATAAACAAAAAAGGAGCATGTTACTTGCTGACTTGGCAGAGAATCTATGAAAAACATGACATTTTAAAAACCCAAACCAACAAACCTTCACACTACATGCAATGCTAGGCTTGAGCAATCCACAGACACATATTTTGTGAAAACCATTCTAGGAAGCCGAAAAAAGCTCAAAAACTCATGCAAAATCATGTTTTAAAACCAAGTAAAAATGTTGATTTCTCTTTTCTGCACAAGCCAACCTTATAATTATTTTTTAGAAGCCAAGTGTTTCTCATGAGAACAGAAATCCCATTTCTGGTCTACTGCTTAAAGTCAAGAGAAATCAACAAGCTTTTATTGATTAGTATAAAAGTAGAAAACTAGGATAGAAGAGAAACAAAAAAGGCATTTGTTACAGGAGATTCCATCCCATACATTTTTGAAAGAGTTCAGAACAAGTTTAGGTACTTTGTTTGGAATTTAATCTAAAAAAAAGCTATACATATAAATATGCTTATGCTTCCATATACAAAATTATACCTCGGCACTTAATGTTTTTATAGTTGGCAAAAATTGTTTCTACTGACAAACTTGTGCCGACAAAATGCTCAAAGCAGCTAATAAAGCCTTTCATTGCAGTTCAGAAGTGAAAGTTCAAGTTTATCACTAGGACCACAAGCAGGAACACAGCAGAAATCTGAGTGGGAAGGGACCCAGAGAATCATCCAGCCCAACTCTTTTGTGAACAGCCCCTATAGGATTAGAGCTCATCCAAGTGAACTGACTTCAGGAAGTGCCATGCATGCACTGTCATCACTAAAAATGAAATTTTCATCTTCACGACTACAGATTCATTCAGAATTGCATATATTTAATAATCACATGAAATTCATGCAGGTCCCTAAATATGTGTTAGGTGAGGTGATAGTCATGATTCTATCACCTCTTGTGTGAGAAACACTATGGTCAGTAATTGAATCCTCATCAGAAAAAGCAGGCTTGGAAATCTGATGAACTTCATAGTTTGGGTTGTTGAGTTTTTTTTGTTTTTGTTGTTGAAAGAAGTACTAACTTATAGATATATAAATGACGAAGCACAGAAAATGGTCAGGATATATTCTTTCTGCCCAAATTAATTTTTGAACTGTGTGTAATTCTAGATTTCAAATAATATAAAATGCAATAAGAAATTGCACCCAGGCACACCACATTCCTGCAGCAAAATGTATCTTTTCCACTGTGGTGGAAAGGGAAATCTAGATCAGTGCTTTTTCGAGGTAATGTTGTTTTCTCTTTCTACAGCAATACTTCATGGTATATATCCATATCTGTTAGAGGGTAAAGAAAAAAATTGCTTTAAGAGTTGAGTGAGGCTAAGGATATTATGTTTGTAGAGATCTGTGATGATCTATGTTGTCTGCATTTGTTTGAAATGTCTTCATCTGAAAGTTCTTCTTTCTCTAGATCAGACATTGTATTGTCTCATGTATGGTAAGTGTTAACTAAGGACCCCCAACAACAGTTTTTCTGAGGAACAACTAATTAGCATAATTTTTCCTAATGAAAATTTTCTCTGCTTTCTCTCATGCTTAAATGAATATTATACAGAAGAACACTGAAAAAATCTCGGACTTGCAACCTTCAATGAAAAAAATGGTGCCTAGACTAATTTCAGATCTGTTGTAATAACTCTCAAAGAAGTATAAAAATCAAAAAATTCTAATAAAAATAGAAATCAAAGGAGTTTCTTGACAAGTATTTCAAATGGTGTTCGCAATCAAAAAAAAAAAGAAAAAGAAGAAAGGGAAAAAAAAGGAAAAAACAGGCTGTTTTCTGACATAAGGGAAACAGGACAAGACTAGAGGAAAAATATGTAAGTATAGAATTCTAAAATTGTAACACTGTAAAATGTCTACAAGGATAAAAAACACTCCTTGGAGGAAAATAGGTTTTTTTGATTTTTCAAATAAACACTGGTATATTTCATGTCTACTAATTCTGTCAGTGCTGTTTTCTTTCCAAAAGATAACTGCCACCCTTGCTTATCCTGCACATCAAATAAAAAACAGCTATTAAATCAGTGGAATCAATTGCAAACGGAACATGAAACACTTAGAAGTGGGCAACTACTGACTTAATGCCTATGCACACTCATTGTATTAAAAACAAAAACCAAAGTACTGTTTCAAAGATTATTATACTGAATATTCATCCCATAATAAATCCCAAATTTAAGTGCACAGATTCTACAGCGCTAAGAATATTCTCAAAATTAAATAATTCACATAAGACAAACAAGAATAATTTCTAATTCTTATAAATCATATTGGTAGGCAACAAAACAGCTCAACCTATGAATGCTCTTGTTTATGAATTTACATGAAATCTCTTAGAAATGCCTCAAAAGTAAGAAAAATATCATTTTAAGGTGTTGCATATATTATATGGATAACACAGTTATTAATATATATATCTGATATAAGTTGTGATGGCTGTTTCTAATCATATTTTTTAAGAGAATGAAAAGCAATAAAGACAGGGTGAATCAAATTTGTGTAGCCATATAATGCTAGGAAGGACATTCTTAGGAAAAATAGCTGCCTAAATATGAATACAGTTTCATTCTTAAATCAAAACCTATTCTTAATAAAGTGTTTAATGAGCATGCAATGCAAAATTGATTGGCTGCAGTTAGAGCAAAAAAACAGAGTAATTTACTGAAAAAAAACTTCAACAAAACCTCATTGTGGAAGTGCATGCCTCCCTCCTCCTTGGGCTGCACAGTCAGCTCAGAAATACTCATGGGCTTGGGCCTTGAGCTCATCACAAATATTGTCTGCTCCCATTAACTTATGTTGGCTAACAAGCCAACTGTTTCTTAATGAACAGTCTTGGAAACTCGTTTTCATTGCTTAAACTAATGAAATAATGACCTGAGCAGAACAACTGTTTTGTTATCCAACCTTTAAAGAAAGTTACTGACCCAAATTATGGCCATGACAAAGACATTACCACTAATGCCAATTCTCTTGTGACCCTGGGAGCAGCAGTCCTAAACTGAGACTGGTTGAGCTTCCCAGGACCACAGCAGGATGTGGACAGCAGCCTCCCACTGTGTGTGAGCCCTCTCAGAGCCAGTGAACTCTCAAGTCTGCCATACCTGGGAGAGCACCGACCAACACCAGTGAAAGGACGTGAGAAATTTAGATGTTTAATGAACACCGCATCACGTGTAGCTGGAAATCAGTCATCTCAGTCTGTTTTGAAAAAGGATCAGATAGTTTTGTGTGTAACAATCCTGGTTGTTGTTGTGGACTGATGTAAAAAAAAAGTTGCTCTTGACCCATATGCTGTCCTCTAGACTTCCCCCTTACACCCCCTTTGCTTTCTATTGCACTTAGACAAATTATACCTAGATGAAATGATGGGAATTTTAATCTCTGTACACGTCACCATCTCCTGCTTGGGTATGGGGGCTGAAAGACCCCAAGGACTCTGAAGATTTAAGTGAAAGTAAAAATCCTCTGACTTTCAGAAGCCAGGAAAAAGATGAACTATTTCTGGTAGATTCATGAATTAATTGAAAGAACTTAAACCATGAGCCCCTCCAAGGTGAGAAAGTGAGGGAACAAAGTGTTCCTCACCTGCTACTGCATTATATTCCTAAAGGGAGGAGAAGGATTAGTTGAGTATTAGCAAATTCTCCAATAATGTTTCTATTAATACATAAAGACTGATTCTGAGTTTTAGAAATTTGTTGGGCAGCTTTAGAAAATAGTTCTACAGGAAACATTTAGAGTTCATTCCAGCAGTCTTATTTATATTATGCATTTCCTTCCTTCAGAAACTGCCTGTCCCACTGTAAAAGATAAAGAATGTGGCTCTGGACATTTAGAGCTTTTCAAGTCAAAGACATAAAATTTTAAAGAAACATTTTTTATTAAAGGCAAATTTAAGTTCAGAGTATAATTCTCATTTTGAACACCCCCTTTGCAGGATAACAACTTCAGAAAATAGTTCACATTATTCAGTCTTTGACTATGCCTCCTATCATCTAAGAATAAAATCATTGCTTATTCTTTCAGTTCCTCCAACTTCCTCATTACAAAATCTAGTTTATGTGTCTTTGATTTCAAAATTATGACTGTTAAAATGTTGAATGTTAATATGGTCTTTTCAATAATCATGATTATGTTTTCTCAACAGATGAGTCTAGACAGAATAGTTCAGGCATTTCTGGTAATAAAACTTATAAGATAAATTTATTCAGATCCCTTGTTATTATAATGATAACAATTTTCTTGTTCTAAATGAGGCTAGCACTTCCATCTTATTAAGTATTTTAAAACCATCTTTGTAAATGAATCTTGGGTAAGAAAGTTTGTTGGGTTTTTTGTTGATTTTTGGGGGGGGGGGTGGTTTTGTTGTTGGGGTTTTTTTGGTTTTGTTTTGTTTTTGTATTTGTTTTGTTTGTTTGTTTGTTTGTTTGTTTTGCTATTTGTCTGAAAACCCACACAGGTTTGACCTTATGATAAATCTGAAAAATTTCAGGTTTTGCTTGCTCAGTTGAGATATGTTAGATTTTTAGTACTTGATTTTGTCTGTGGTTCCATTTCTACTGCATATGTTTCCACTTGGATGAATTGACCTGTCCTTGCAACTGCAGTTTTGAGATGCAGCAGATTATTAGGTCATTAAAAATCAATGGAGCTTAGGCAATGTATATGTTGAGGAGAAAAGCTGGAGCCAGGCAGTATTGATGAAAGCACATTCATTACAAAGGAAGGAAAATGTTGGAACTATTGACAGGAAAGTGGTAAAAGAACATTAATTTCTTCAGCTACTCTACCAAATACAGCTGGTACAAATAAAGACTGAAAGAGACAAATAAATACCTTATTGGCATTAAAGCAAAACTTTGCACCTTGGGTTCTCAAGTTTAGAATTAAGCTTAAGACAACTGAAAGACAGTGAAAAAACTGCAATCAACTGGTTTGGGGAAGAGACTAAGATGGGAACTTTGAGGATAGGTAAGATGGTGCTAAGACTTAAGAGACAGCAATCAAGGCTGCCAACTGCCCATAATGATCAAGCTTTCTGAAAAGTGAAAAACTGTTTCATTTTGCATACATGGTCAAGTTAGTCAGTGCTTTGCAAAAAGATTTTCTCCTTAGCTTGCTTTCTTCAGCACGCCTGTACTTGGAAAAATATCAAATCATGTTTTGCTTAGTAGCTACTTGTAGCAAAGTGTATCAAAATATACTGCTTTTATCAAGTCTCCAGGGAGAAATTTCAGTCTCTGTTTATTTAAAGGTTTTAATTTTGTTGAGCTTTTCTGCTCATAAAATGCATTGCTGTTTGTAGCATTGCTGATGACATCAGGATTTGCCTCTCTGAAGGAGGCATTTCCTATTCAAGCAATTAAGAATCATGGCTCCAGACAGAATATGATTTGGTGTAAATCAACTGACTGTGACTGAATGAATTACTTTCACCATAAACCTACAACTAAATTATGATTTCTTCCTGTTGAATGGGCTGGTCTACCCACCATTCTTCAAACCTTCCCTTTTCTGATGAAAGACCCGAGCACATTTTAAGGGGATGTGTATTTCAGGTGCTGTCATGTCACCAGTAGACTGTGAGATCATTTGGCCTCTACATAATACATAAATAAGATTCTACTCTACATAAAGAAAGGCGAATTTTCGCCCCAGGATAAATTTTCAGTATTAACTAACAACTCCTCTCAGAACTCTTCAACAGTAAATGGTAACAGGGTCCTGATGAAAGTATATCACAGGTCAAGAGGCCTGGGGACTTTTCCCAGTAATGCTACCAACAACCTAACTCCAGATCAGCAGATTCAGCTTATCTGAGAAATTTCCAGAGTGTTTTGTACTGTCACATACATATGAACAAAAAAGGAAAATGTATCCACTGAGGGTCAGATCTCCTTAAAATTTGAATTGTGGTCACAGTATAATTCAGTGGCATGAAAAATACTCAAGACTGAATAGACAACAGATGTGCTTATTTAATTTTAATTCTTAAAATGCATATTCTAAATGTAGTAATGACTAAAGTAACATCCACTTCGAAGGAGACTGCTCTGAGAAAGCCATTTTAAAGACACCCCTTCTGATCTAAACCATTCTGTGAAATGTTTCATGTTCTAAATTGCATTCTCAAAACCTCCATGTAGAGACAAACTATTAAATATATAAACAGAAAACCGGAATGTAAAGAGGCAAATTATTTCTCAGCCAAGAGAAATGCAAATAGATCATCCAAAAAAGTACTGAATTATTTCTTTAGCATGTCATATAGGAGATTGAGATAGAAATATAGACTGCACCCCATTTCTCTCTGCCAACAGACAAATCAAGGAACAATCACCAAAAGGAATCCTGCTAAAATACAAACAGAGATTTCAAGATTAATATTACAGAAATGCAGGCCAAAAGCAAACAGGGGGGGAAAAAAATCTAGGGCTTGATTTTTTTTTCCTTCTACTTTCACATGTACTTCATAGTGAATTCTACAGCCTTATACTTAAAAACGTTTTGCAAATGTATAAATGTGGCTCCATAATTCTGAAAGAAAAAGTAGCCTTCTCTTTTCAGCATCCCATTCAGTTGTTATTTCTTCCTCTTTTTTTCCCCTTATTCTCTCTTCTGCTACTGCTGTCAGCAAAATCTGTGCTACTCATAGCATAAAAGACCCTCCAGTCTTCTCAATAAGAATATTTAACTTTGAAACTCTTTTTATATTTACACATAATGTAATATCAAAATGCCTTCAAAAGCATCAACAGCCTCAGCGATTAATTTCAACAAGACACGTCTCCAGGATAATTTTTTTCTTTTGAGAAGATCCTGAGGCAACAGCCAATTAGAGGATATAATACACATTTTCTGTGAAGCTGAAGTCCTGGAGATTTCAGAGTATTCAACAACATGTGTTGAATCATGCTATTAGAGTTGGAAGGAATTATTCAAATAGATAGCTTTGCAAAGTCATCTACAATCTTAGTAGTGAAATTTGCTCAAATAAGCTGAATATCCATTCATGGCTCTTATGTAGTTTATCCATTTTGTATTTAAACTCTCCCAAAATGTATTTTAGTGTCTATTAAAGAGTCTCTCCTCCTTCAATGGAAACCACTGCAATGAATATATTTTCAATTTAAAATTAAAAGCCAACCAAAAGCACATTACAGAAAAGGATCAAGTGATTTAATATTTGTTTCTTTTTTTTTTCCCTATAATTCTGTAGTGTAACTCCCTTGCTTGTAGCTACATGCTCTGAATAATAAAAGCTGTGAATCAGTCAAAATTATAACCAATAACCTCACAGTATGTTTTTTCTCCTGTTCTGAATGCAGAGCTTCAGGTTTATAAACTTGGTATTAATACAGTAAATATTAAAATATTTCTAAAATATTAGAATAGGAACTACCAAGAAGTCCTTCTAGAGTACTGAAAGCTATATAGAAAACTTTTGAAATGCTTACAGAGAGCAGCAACTAGATAGAAGAACAGGATAAAAATCCACTGAGGACTTTTAAACAAAAATATGTCATCTCCAGTTCAAGAAATTTCTGAACCACAAATCAGTGGAGAATGCAAAAGTGAGAATAGTCAGATGTAGCCAGATACAATTACTAAAGAGGTGGGCATGAGACAGTGAGTTACAAACATTTAAATTCTCATTATAGAGACAATGTACAACTAATATGCAGCTTTGTAGCTGCAAAATCCCTAACAGACAATACTAATTCTGAAATTGTCAGTTAAAAAAATACATTATAAATGTGCTGTTTCAAAACCATATTCTTCCCTAACTTTCCACTTCCTTTCTTTCTCAATACTCATTTTTATTTTCCCCTTTCCACTTTTCTTTGCTAGTTGAGATCTAGCTAAAAGCAATTTCTTACTTCTGGATCTGCACACCTGTTGAGACTTATTTATTCATAGTACATCCTTCTAGGAATAAATTAGCTATTTTTGCTCTTCAAATAATTACCAAAATGTTGAAACAGAATCTCCAAATATTTCATCAAATACTTTTTCCTGGTATTGTTGATGTGACAGAAAAAGAAGGTGCCTTACAGGTTAAATATTGCCAAGCAACATTATCCTTCCCCATAACACATATATTTATATTTACTAAAATATAATGCATGACTCTAAGCTGTAGGTATTAAATAGCATATTTATTGCAGTTGCCATCAAGTATGTTCAAAGAAAGGGGGCAAAAGCCAGGAATGAGGCTAAAGAATGGAAGGTGGAGTTAAAACAGAAAATTTGGAGGCTGCACATGAACAACTTAAAACTCGGTTTAAGCCATCACTGCAGAAGGAAGTGATTTTGAAACTGAATTTAAAAGGGACAGGAGAACCATGAAAAACAAGAAGCAGCAAAAGATGGCCTGGCATAACAGAGAAAGCATTTCCTTGGTGACGTAGAAAAGACACGAGCACTGTGAGTAGAGTAGTCTGTTAAGAGTGTGAGTAGAAGCAAACGAGAACAGAGAAATAAGGCAGGTAATTTTTAGGACCAAAGATATTGGACAGAAACTGATTGTAATCTGTTAGGGAGTAGTCGATTATAAATGGACTAGAGGGCACTTTTAAAAAGGTAATCATACTGAACAAAATTATGTTGAGGGTCTGGAATAACGTACAGCACATACTGTGCTGTGGAAATGTACTTTCTAATTAATTTAAAAAAATGAAATTCAAGTGGGAGAACTTATGCAAACATCTAGTCATTTACTGTCATCATACCTCAATACTTTTCAGAATGGACAAAATGCAACAGATTTTTTTTTTTTTTTTCCTTGATCTAACTGTTAAATTCAAAGTCAGGAAGTCTTCTCATCTTACTGATAGTCTTTGACTTACATGTGAAGTTACTGATCTCTGAATGTGATATTCCTGGCACAGTCAGTGTAAGCATGATGGGTGTTTTTTTTTATTTTATAAAGTAATCTTTAGAACTTCTTATTTCTCCCTTCATCTCCCTCACCTCTCCTTTCACCTTTTCTGGTTTGTGTTTTGCTTTTGACAGACATCAATTTTAAAAATTAATCTGTTGGAACTCCAGGAACAATGCATTAGAATACAAAATAGAGTAAAAAAATTGATATTAGACTTGCTTAATTAAAAAAAAAAAATACCAAAAAAACCCCCAACCCCACAGGACTGAAATTTATATATGTTTTCCACCAAACAAAGTACAAACAACTTCAAACTACTAGACAAAAGACCTCTCAAATGGAAAGTTAGGAAAATGTTTTTTTCTAGAGTGAAGAAATATCAAGCTTAGTATGTAAGAACTGGCAATTCAGAAGCTGATACAAACAATAAACTGAACCAGCAGTTCATAAGTCAATTGACATTTTGCTCAAATGAGGATAAAAAGCACTTTTGGTAGAAGCTGCAAATATTGTTACATTAGATAGGATGCAAATACCAAAGAGAGAAATCTGGAAAGATTACATCAGAAATAAGGAAGATAGGAAAATAAAAACTTGGAAGCCTGCCTACATAAACATCAAACATAAAACTTGCATATCATACCTTTAACTGTCTGTATTTTTTGTGGTTTTAACATCCTCTAAACATGCATATATTTATATATTAATAGAAGCTATGCTTCAACTTAAACCAGATCTTTATTATTTACTTATTCATCCTTAGGAGGGAATTTTTTTTTTTTCAAAATACTTTCCAAATTACTTGAAAAAAGTTCTCAGAACATATTCCATAAGAGATTGCCACTGTTTTCAAGTAATAACTTTGTTTTTTTGTTTTTTGTTTTTTTTTTTTTTTGAAAATTCCATTTTGTACTCTTTTAAAACATGCAACTGTTTTTTAAAGTTTGATGCCTCACTACATCATCCATAGTTTATTTAAGCTACTGTTTCTGCTCTAATGACATCACTTATCAAACAAATTTTCATTTTTAATTTTTAAGAATTATTTATTACACCAAAATATAGCTATAATTTCTTTGCTGCACCTTAATTAAATTCTAATAAATCAAATGCCTTCTGTCCAAATACCATGATGTTCCATACAAATTTTATATTTTAAATTCTTATTTTTGCTATGTGTTATTATTCTTTCAGGACTGGATTTCTGAATAAATTTTGGACATCTAAGAAATGGTTTGGTACCCTCCACCCCAAGTGTATTTTTCTTTTAAAAGGTATTATTTATTCCTCCTTTTCCCTTAGCTCACTGATCACCACAGGCTAACATACTAACATACATTTATAATAGCACTTAAAATACTTATAAATCTTAGAAAACTATAAAGCAAAATTCTTTAATGCTACTATACACAGATGCCTTTGTTGTAGGAAATAAACCTGGAAAATCTATGAACGTTTTCTTTTCTATACTTGGATCTAAAGTCTGTACATGAAGACCAAAACTAAAGCATACACATTAGAGGGAGAATCTCCTACATAAGCGTTACAAATCACAGCTGCTATTGCACCAAGATCATTGAGAGAAAGAAAGGAAAGGAAAAGGAAAAGGAAAAGGAAAAGGAAAAGGAAAAGAAAAGAAAAGAAAAGAAAAGAAAAGAAAAGAAAAGAAAAGAAAAGAAAAGAAAAGAAAAGAAAAGAAAAGAAAAGAAAAGAAAAGAAAAGAAAAGAAAAGAAAAGAAAAGAAAAGAAAAGAAAAGAAGGAAGGAAGGAAGAAAGAAAGGAAGAAAGGAAGAAAGAAAGGAAGAAAAAGAAAGGAAGAAAGAAATAAAGAAAGAAAGGAAGGAAGGAAGGAAGCAAGAAAGGAAGCAAGAAAGAAAGAAAGAAAGAAAGAAAGAAAGAAAGAAAGAAAGAAAGAAAGAAAGAAGGAAAGAAAGAAGGAAAGAAAGAAGGAAAGAAAGAAATCAGGGCTCTAATGATCAGTAGAGGTCAGCAATCCAGCCTTTCCAAAGGTCACTGCTTCAGGCAAACATGCAGACCTGCCTGCCATACAAATGTGAACTAACAGACAATCCACAGCACTTCCTACAGACCCTAAAAACACACAACTCTAATGGTACTGTTGAATACAACAGGGGGAAAAAAATAAAAATGGTTATCCACTATCTCACAGGGTAATGATTTGGGAAAAAGGACATTCCAGAGGCTGAAACTCTCCTTGGCTCTGCATGGGAGTGAGGAATTGATTGTTCCCTCACTTGTCAAAATCAATAGAACCATTTGTAACACACCAAAAATATTTTAGATTTTTTCATGAAGAGTATTATATGCACCTGGGGGCACAAAAGTTTTCTCCACTGAAATCTTAACACTTTCTACTGGAGTAAAACACAAAGCTATTTCCTCAAAGTTACAGGTACACTTGGACACAGGCATTTTAAGGGCACAAGGCATATCTCCTGAACACATTTTTTGAAGCTATCTTAATTAAAAGCCCCCACAGGTTTTATTTTAGGTAAATAGAATTTAACCATGTGATGGTATAAGACAAGGCAGGAAATTTAGTCAAATTAATTAGAAGTATTGTATTTCAAAACTCAAGGAGTTTTAATTGGAAAATGCAATCTTTAATGTTTTAATCATATTCATTTACATTTAACCAACGCTGCAGGTATTCCTCTGAAAACCATTACATGTTAAATTGAACATATTCTGTCACACTGCACAGAAAGTCAGACAGAGAAAGACAGGATGAAACTCCAAGGGCCAAGGAAGCTTCTCTCATTGATGAGGGCCAGCAAAGGCATAGAGCAAAGGAGGCTCTAAACTAAACTTTCTCTCCTATCCAGAGCTCATAAATAAAACATGCTGCTGTTGCTCCATCAATACTACAACATTTCTTTGGATAAGGGGTTTGGGTTCTATCCTCATGTTGATAATAATTCTCAATGGGACACACAAAAATATGATTAGAATAGCACATAATCAGACAATCTTGAATTTGATGTCTAATTTTAGTAATGCCAAATCTAGATAAATTAATGGGTAATAAAAATTCTTAATAAACTAAGTTTTAAAATAAAGTGATTCTACTTAAAATTATGAAACAAGATTGAATTACAGTATTTAGAATTTCATGTGCTATACAGAGATGAACAATATTTTAACAATAACACTGTTTATAATGATGCTATAATTTTATCTCTAGAAAAATACTTTAAACTGTTTTTGTATGTTAAAGTGACCTGTTGATTTGAGAATATTTTCAAAAAACATGAGTTCTATATCAATTTTTTTATTGCATTTCAAAAGTTTTAATACGTGTAATGAAAGAGTGCAAAGAGTGAATTGCTTGCTTTCTCAGTCTCAAACTAAATTCAGTTTTATGCGTGCATAAAGTGAAAGGCCTTTCTTAACTGTTTGAAATGAGGATGCAAAATGACTTAAAATTGTACAAATCCTCAAATTACTTCAATTTCAGTCCTCAGATTAGGAAAAAATGAGCACCAGTCTGTTTACCAGTAAAGCTTTTCATTTTTCATTTTCATGATGTTTCATGTTCTATGTTTTATCTAGCCCTTTGCATCAAATCCACTGCTGATACAAGTAATGTTGCACTGTTGCCTAAACTCTACAGGCCAGAAGGGGGATTCAAATGTACTAATTTAATATTTTACATATTATACATGTATAAAAAAAAATTCACAGTAAATGAATATGTGTCCTTACATGCTGTATCTATCTTTAAAATACCAAATATGTACTTTATGTTCAAGAGACTCAGTGGAACAAAATTACTTAAAAGAACAGTTTTAAATATTATACATCCTATATAAATTACCGTGGGCCTTGAGCATTAAGCTACTTAGCAACTACAGAAAAGAGGCTTCTTTCCAAAGTAAGATAGGCAAAAATACTTGAAACTGCAAATTCAGTGAAATTAAGTGTATCCTCTCACTCATGTTAACAAGGTTTTAAATTTGTCCAGACCAGATTTTCAGTACAGGTTATAACTTTTAAAAAAGACATTTCTAAAAAAGAAGCAGTTGTATCATTGATCACTGTTCAAGTCTGAAATTAAGAAACTCTTGTTAAGTGTGCTTTGAAAGAAAAAAAAAAAAAGAGGCAGATGGAACTTAAAATAGTGCTGAAGCTAGTTAAAGGCACCTAAAAATAACCCGTAAGAAAAAAAGAAATAGTCAAGGTAAAAGTATGTTATTGAAAGTACGTACAGTTGTCTGTCCAAAAATACATGTACCAATAATGTAATCAGAAAATGACTGGTATAACATTTCCATGTTTCTAATTGGAAAAAAATAAAAAACAACCAAAAACACAGAAACCTTCCACTTTAAAAGTAATGTAAAACAACTTAACTTATTAGATAACAGGATTTTTTTCTTAAATATTTCCAACCTGTTATAGGTACACTCATGATTATGACCTTATCAATTTATTCAGTAACTAGTTTCAGTCTGAAACTACAGCAGATATATTTTACCTAGAAATTTTAACTTTATTAAAAATATGTCACCCTTTCTTATTAGTAAGTAAGAAATACACTAACAGACCACATGGGAAAATCCATGTTACATTTGCAGTGTCCCTTGTTAAACAAGGTTTACAGCTATTTTAAGGAATAAAATTCATTGATAAAGACTTATATTAAAAAAAAAATAAAGGTTTCTCTCATGTTTAAGGTCAATTAAAAGCAAAAGGTAAAAAGGGATGGGAAAGTCAGTAAGCAATCACTTTTTATTACAAACTAAAGAATTGTCATTACCTATTAGAGGTGGAAAAAATCCCCACTTTCACTAGTGAATGCAAACAGGAACTTGTACAGGGATTAACTGTGCCAAGATGTTTGGAGCAGAGGCAGCTGAAAGCCTGAAATTTCACTTCTGAGCTCCTGGGCTGATTCCTGCTGCTTTCCAGCTACAAGCAGCTGGGACCGGTTGTAAGCTTAGTTAACAAATGTTCTAGATGTGGTTTAGCATGCTCTAAATCCCACCATTATTGAAGAGGCAAAAGACAGAAGGTCTCCTGGTGAGGCTGATCATGAGTTGTGCTTCTGCCCAAAGACTCTTTAGACTGGGAAAGCTGCAGTCTCGCGGTTATTTAAAGATCGCCTGCTGATGAAAAGAAGCATCCTGAAAAGAATTTGTGTCAGGGAAGTGAATGGATTTGGAAAAACAGGTGGAAAAGATGGTGACTAGAAGAAAGATCCTGGAAGTAAGAAAAGATCCTGTGGATCAGTGAATTATAGAATATCTCAAATTGGGATGAATTGGTTCCATCTCCCAGCTCCTCACAGGACTACATAAAACTAAATCATACGACTAAGAGCAACATCCAGACTCTGCTTGAACTCTTACAGGCTTGGTGTTACGACCACTTCACTGGGGAGCTGGTTCCACTCACTGACCATCCTCTCAGTCAAGAACCCTTTCCTCATGTCCACTCTGAACTTGCCCTGATGCAGCTTCATAGCATTTCCTCCTGTTGCTGGTCAACAGAGAGATTGTGAAGACAAGGAGCAGGTGATGCCTAAGAATTTTGGGCAATGATGCCAAACATTTGTAAATGCAAAGCAGTGGCAGAGCTCAGCATGATGGCTGGACCAGCAGCAACCTCTCTGCCCCAGGAAGGAAGTTGAGAACTCATGAGTTCACCTCTAGGGGAAACCAAACGAATGAGTGTGTGAAATAAAGTAGACTAAAAGCTCTGATCTATTGGAAACTAGATCCACTACAAGTTATCACTTACCCATGAGAGTACTAACATTTTTCACAACAAAAACTCTTGAAAAAGCATCTACAATAAACATTAAAAAACCAACAAAACAGACACACACACACAAGAGTTAGAACTGCTGCTGGTGTCTACACGCAAAGCAGTGACAGGAAACAATTGTCATCTTGACAGACCTCCAGGCTCAGACAAGAAGCCATCTATTTTCCAGATGGTTATTGAAAATACAAAAATATATTGACACACTTGAAAATGCTTTCTTCATCATTTTTCACACGGTTACTTGAACACATGGCATCCAGGAGAACTCCCTAGGAAATCCAGAAGATTTGCACTTAGCTTGATATTTTCCACCTCTGCATTTCCTTGATATGAACTCTGGTGGCAAATGTTGTTCTTTTTTTAATGCTTATCCTAAATCCTAGGGTTTTTACTTCGCTCTACAGAAACAGTTCCTAGTTTTCTGAGAGTTTCTATTTAAATTAAACTACCTAGTTCCAGGCTAACACCTGGAACTATCATTATACTTGTTGCCTAAATTATATCTGTCATGATCTAATGACTAAATATGCAGATAATTCAGTATGTCTGAAGTTTCCCAAGTTCTACTTTAAATTATGCCATAAATCCCCCCAGTGCTGACACAATGGGATATTTTCTGTGATAATTATCTTACATTTGGAAAATTAACAACATTTTGGAACTAAGCTTCTATTTGGCTGCACTTAACTGTCTTCTGATGCTTCTCCAGATGAGGACTTTACCATAAGATTAACAGAACAGTATTTAGATCACAACTTCTAAATAAAAGGAAGATCTGGTTAAGTACAAAGGAGAGCAATAAAGCAATCCTGTGATGCTATAGCACTAAATTCTGTGGCACAGATGAACCCTGAAGAGCCCCAGAAAGGAGGGCTCAGAGCAGTTTTAAAGAAGTTAAATTGCTGGCAGAAGACCAAGAGTGTGGCAAATTAAGGGTCTAGAAAACCACCATTCTCAAGGGCAAGACTGCCAGAAGGGTTCTGTGCTGTGGGAATAAATTCAACTTGATTTTAGATTTTATCAGGAGCTTTTAGTGACTGTTCAAGTAATTAATTATAGTTATGAACTGACTGACAAAATCCCATACAGAAACTTGGCAAAATCCAACTTAAAAAAAAAAAAAAAAACCCAGAAAACACAAGCAAACTGCATTACAATACTTCTGTAAAACACAAGCAATGACTGGATAGTTAGGAATTTCTCACAAACTAATAATGAGGTGAAGCCCTAAATTTTAGGATCCAAATCAAATCACTATGTGCCAGCTATCCCCATTTACCACTGCTTCATCCCAAATTATTTCAATTCAAGGATACTGAAGCTTGTCAATTGAAATGTTAGAGTAATTCTGCATAAAAACTGTATTTCATACAAAGTGGAATTGCAAAGAAAACATAGCTCCTGCCAAAAGAACAAAAATCTACAATCATAGAGATCAATGGCCTTGATTTTGAATAGATAATTTAAGGCAGCCACACTCAGACTCACCTTTCTGACAGGACCTGTCAGAAGCTTATTTACAGAAGTACCAGTCTCAAAATACAGATTTTGTTAATCCCTGTTTTTTCAATGCTTAGAGTTTCAGGACTGTTTTCTCAACAGGAAGAGAAGCTGCCCTCACTCAGTTTGTAGGTGACACCAAGTTGGGTTGGAGTATTGACCTGCTGGAGAGTGGAAGGTCATGCAGAGGATTCTGGACAGGCTTATTGATGGGCGGTTGCCCAAAGTTTAACAAGGCAAAGTGCCAAGTTCTGCACCTGGGTCACAACAACCCCACCAGGAAAGTCTTAAAGCTTTGGACAGAGTGGCTGGAAAGGTGCCCAGAGGAGAAGGACCTGGGGGTGCTGATCAGCAGCAGCTGAACATGAGCCAGGTGTGCCCAGGAAGGCCAATGGCACCTGGCCAGGATCAGCAATGGTGTGGCAGCAGGACCAGGGCTGGGATTGTCACCCTGTACTTGGCGCTGGTGAGGCCACACCTCAAATCCTGTGTCCAGTTTTGGGCACCTCACTACAAGAAAGGCATTGAGGGGCTGGAGTGAGTCCAGAGAAGGGAAATGGAGCTGGGGAAGGGTTGGAGCACAAGTGTGATGAGGAGCAGCTGGGGGAGCTGGGGGTGTTCAGCCTGGAGAAAAGGAGGCTCAGGGGAGACGTAGTGAGTTTGTAGTGAGGTAGAGGTTGGCCTCTTCTCCCACATAACAGGAGACAGGAGATGAGGAAATGGTTTCGAGTTGTGCTAGGAGAGATTCAGATTGGACAGTGGGAAAAAATTTGTTGCTGTAAGGGCTATCAAGCACTGGAAGAGTTTGCCTGGGGAAGTGGTAGAGTCACCACCCCAGAGGATTTTAAAAGACCTGCTCACGTCAGGCTTAGAGACACGGTTTTGTGGTGGACTTGTCAGCGTTAGGGTAAGCTTCATATTTAAGTGGCTTTTCCAAACCAAATGATTCTATGATTCCATATCATAAAAAGTTTCTTTTCGAGGTACCTCAGTGTTCCACAATTTCTTTTTTTTTACCTTGAACCCATTTAAGGCTGTATATTTTATCTTCTGTGGAGGTAGCAAGTACAAATGAAAGCAGTGAGATAGGAGTTTTGTGTGGGATCAATAATAGAAATTGCTCTGATAAACCAAAACACAGCATTCTTGGTCAGGTGTTCAATGAGATAAATCAATAACACAAACCCCAGTGCTTTCATAAATATAAACAGAAGACAATGAGAGGTTTTCAATGAGGATTTTGAAATGTCTCAGAAAATTAACCTGAGGATCCTTTTATTTGTACATTAAGCTGGATATTTGTAAGTGAAGCCTTATTACAGGGAATGCACACAAGATAAAATACCTGCAATTTCAGGTAAGCCTTCTGTAATTGCCAAGCGGTAACTGCAATCTAAAAACTGTCAACATAAATATTATCTGTTGTACTTTTTTAGTGTTCATTCAGGAAATTCAAGGATTCAGGTTTGTGAAGTGGATTCCTGTCCCAAGATTTTAATGAGTTTATTAACACTATCTAAATAAACAAGGCAAAGGAGGAAAATTGTTCTTGAATTTTAGCAGAAAAACTCTATTCATGTTACCTCCAGCATTTGAAAATGCTTCCCTGGTTCAACCAGAAGTGGTGGAGCACTGACTGAACAAGATGGCACTGAGTGAACAGGTTTGCAGAACAATATTTGTACTGGGTTTGAGACATTTCACACTTAAAAAAAAAAACAAAAAAAAAAAAAACAAACAAAACTTCTCTGGCCACAGCTTACACAATGGAAATAATAGGTATTGCAAGTACTCCCCTGAGTGACAGAGTGAAGGAAAGGAAGGGTGAATTTGAAGGCACACACGTTGTGAAGCTACTAGGAAGAGTGAAGATATGGAAAGTGAAATGAAATGAAACGTGACATAAAATAGTAGACCAGAGTAGGAGATAGAAGGGAAAGAAATTTGACAAATGATGGTGTGAAAGGAAATGTTATTCCTTCTTGCCAATATGGAGCTCAGAGAATCACAGTTCATACCTCTTAAAATTTCTGACAACTGGCATATGAAGCAAATGTATGACATGTATCAAAAGCCATATTTGGTCAAATTTGCAGGATCATGATCAAAATATGTGAAAAAAGGTCCTATTAAATTATTATTATTTTGGGGAAACTATAATATTCAAGTCCTATAAGCTGAAAGTTTGCAGAGATGGAAAAGAATGATTCCAAAATTTCAACAGAAGATCAAAATACTCTGTGAGAATTTCTTCTCCATGACAGCATTGAAAATACCATGGAAATTAGCAGGCAAAAGCCAACTAAATCTAATAAAATTTTCTTTGATAACTAGATGGAAATGAGAGACAGTTCCTTAAACTTTACAAAATCCAAGAGGAAAAAAAAAAGTTGAATTCCTCTTGACATCTTTATTACAGTCCCCTAGAGAAGTAGATTTTACTGAAAATCTTAAGGCAGTTGCACTATTTATAATGGTATCCAAAAATCATAATATAGCTGTCAGGAAATTGAAAGGCTACAAAGAAATGAAAAGGAAATAATATTTATTTTATTTAGTTAAAATAGATGGGATTATTAAGCTATGCCAGCTCCATGTATCTGGAGAAAAAAAATTGTCCACTATTTAACCAGAATTATGAATTTGCTTTAATAGGTAGACAACAGTTCTTCTTTAAGAAACACACAGCTAAAGGTAAAAAACAACCACTGACTAAGAATTCCATATATTGATTTGGGATATTAATTGCTACTATATGTCATTCAAGTTCATCTATATTTTAATGAGAATTTGCCTGGTGGTTTTCCCAAATGATTCTTAAGTGAATGCTTTCCATTTGTTAATATCTGTTGTGGTGGGAGCACAATTTGGCTCAGATTCTGGTTAGGTCTTCAGCTTCTGCCAAATTGGTGGAATTATATTATGGCATAAAAGTGTAGTAGATTAAGTTTTAAAATTCAGGAAGAAGAGTTCCAAAAAACTGGAAGGCAAGATGCAGAAAAAACAAATTATATCTTAGTAAATTTCAGCAACCATGCTTTGTAGAAATTACTTTTGATGGTGGAGGTGCTAACAAAACCTGCAACTGATCACAATAAAAGTATCAAAAGAAAAAAAAAATCTATTCTATATAAAACTTTTCATTACTTTAAAATATCTGTATAGTGTCTAAGTAGAACAAAACAATTACCCTAGTTTTAAACATCTTGTTTCAAAGCTGTGTGACTCATCACTGCAACACATTTGATGTTAGAATAACATAGCACGGCTCATGCCTATGTGTGCAGGGTTTCTGTCCTGGAGTATTTAAGGAAGTCATTATTCAATAAAATGCCTGTCACTTGAGCAGCAGATTTGAATTCACAATGTTGAATAGAAGGATAATTTTGCAGTAGATTTTTAGATGTTGGGCAGAATTAAGTACCCAGAGGCAAACTCAAAGTATAGTGCCACATACACACAGATCTTTTCTCCCTGAAGTAAAGAAAGGAAAGTACATTGCAGTACACAATATGACCTTTGGGTCTCATACTTGTCAAAAGTTATAAAAATTCAACTGTAGAAATCCTCATTATAAGGATTACTTGAAGCAAATTTTATTAAACCACCAGAGCTATTTAAAAGTAAAAATAAAATAAATAAGTAAAAATCAAATATAACCCCTTAACCTCAGTACCAGCAAGATGCCATTTGTGATAAAAATGACCAAATGTTGTAATTAATAATCCAGGGTAAAAAATGCAATGTTTGTTTCACCTTTTTTTTTTCCAACTACACTAACCTTCTGAGAAATGCCATCACTTAGTATTTTCTTTAATAGGAAGGGTTAGAAAGAGAAAGCCAATGGCTCTTTTTCCTACGACTAAACCTGAGGCTGAAATATAATAGATGCCAAATACCGCTTATGTTAGATTCGTTCTACTACTTTAAGGAAATGTATGCACTATTTTCAAAAATGACTGAACAAAGAAAGAAGTTTATGATTCTGAAACAGCAGTGCTTGAATGTTAATCTTCCCCTACAATCAGTGCAACAGCTATTGCCAGCCATGCAGAAATACACAGCAAAACGTAACCACTCGGCAGAAAAAAGTCATGGAAAAAGCAGGTCATTAAGATCAGGTGGAAGCAAAATGCACAAGCTCTTTCACTCCAAGCACACTCTTAACACAACTCACTCAAAAAATGACAATATTGACAGACCTGTGGAGGAACCTGCCTCCTTTTTTGGTCAGGGGATGTGACATACACAGCTTGTGCATATGCGTAACTTTTGAACCGCGGTTTAGGAGAAGGCGAAGGTCCCTGGGGTACACTGACTGTGATCTACAAATAAATTTGAATGTACATATGGGTAGGAGCATGGATTGTAGAAGTAAATATTGATTTTAAGAGCAACTGAAGAAAAAGAAGCAGAAAAGTCATTTTTCAAGGACAGTGTTGGTATTCAGCAGGCAAAATGGGATGGCATTAAGGAAACCTCTCATTTAATCTGACACCCTTACCAAAAAGCAACAAACTGTCAGGACTCAACACCAGCAGAATACCAATGTAAAGTGAAGCTTCTTTATAGTTTACAAGCAGAGGCTCAAAAAGCAAGTGAACTTCTGTCACATCTTGAATAAACAGAGCCAATACTTATCTGCTCAGCACTCTAAAAGAGAGTGAGCATCCCATACCCAACATAAAGATTAAATTCAGACAAGTAAACTAAGCCTACAATGCACTGTACACTTCAGCAGAGACTGTCTGATAGTTTCAGTGAAAAAAAAAAAAAAAGACAACAGACATTGCAATCCTAAATTAATTCCAAATATTACATGAGTTTTTTGAGAGGATAACAGTAAACTGAGATTATTTTAAAATTAAAAAAAAACCCTGCAAATAAAATGCTAAAAAAATAAAAAATGTTTCTATCATGAATATGGAGAAATGTCAACAGCTATTCTCTAAAAAGGTAAAGATGTTTCTATTTTCTTTTAAATGTAAGCCTCCCCAGATTTGTTTTTCCTTGAGGCTTCCTGCCACCATCAAAATGCACAATGCTGTACAACTCAAGTGCAAACACTTACTTGCTAAATAGTAATTTTTAAAACAGGCTGATGTAAGATGAAAACCAGTATCAAAGTACATGCAGACAGGTACATTTGACTTGTCTGTTGATGAGACTTTGCCCATTATGCCCGTGGGGTTTTTGCCTTCCACTGGCCATTTAACATCAGATTCACGGGGTAAGCAGGGAAACAACCACTTTAGAGCATCAAGATGAAAGCAGAAAAGTGAAACTCACTTCTTGTGAAAAATGCTGCTCATGTACTTCTATGTGCTCTTCTCTAGTGACCCTTGAGTGCCGTGGTAACATCTCCACCTCCCTGATGGCTTCCATGGTGACTTGCTGCGGCAGGACTTGAAAGAGTGAAGTCACATACATTAAGATGGACTTTTTATCTGGACAGGCAGTTGCAACATCTGGAAGGCAAATTAACATGTGTCATTTCACTTCCCACATTCGACATGAGAAATAGCCCATTAGTTTCCTGGAAAGTTGATAGACTAATGAGCAGCCTATTGTACACATGAATACTCTAGAGACCAATTAGAGCTTTACCATCAGTTCCAAAATTCCAGAACAAACTTGCATATCAATGAGAAGGAGCCAAATTTTATACAGATAATGTTATCTCATCCAATATGAGCTTTCTATCCATATTTCTTGTGTCAAAATGCAATTTGACAATGTGATCCCCATTAAGAAGGACCAGACATAGGAAGAAGTGTATTTGCTTATGCTGTATAAGTACTGTAATGATAAAAATGTAAGGACAACCTTATTTTCCAAGTCATGCCTTTTATGTTCTCCCCACATCATTTAGCCACTGAAAGCAAGAATGTTGTAGGGGGAAAAGAAAATTACCATTTTTTGTTGTGAATGGGTTAATAAACAATTGAAGTCAAACTACAATAAAGCTTCATAGCATTTATATTCTACTCAGTCTTGCATTCTTCATGAAATCTATGGAACATCAAAGGAACGTGGTATACACAGGCATTAAAATACATAATAGAAAAACTCATTAAAAAAAAAAACAACAAAAAAAAAACCCCACAAACCTGTAAAACCTCTATGGTCTTTAGCAGTCAGTGTAAGACACTTTGTGTCAAGACAATTTCAGCTTTTGCACTTAGCCATGTTATACATCAGCAGAAAAAGCACTTCCCCTGACTCAACAATTCAAGTCAATAACTATTTGTAAAAATGCAAGGCATGTGGCAGCTCTTTGAAATAGTTACTTTGTTACTTGCCATTGACCTTACTTCCTACACTCCTTCTAGTGAATCAAGATGTAAAAGGACAGCTGTTCAAGAAATTTATCATTAATTCCATGAATGTTTTAACATGAGTGCTGGCAGAAAGCCAAGAACTTTGAGTTTTTACTGTCTTAAATCAATGCTGTCTTAGCTAAGATTTGAGTTCACAGAAAAAAAAAAATCAATATTTCTACAATGTGGCATCTCATTCTCTGCCAGGAATGTGTAATGGTCAAGAGGGAAGGTATTAAAAACTTCACATATATTTGGAAATTAGGAAGAGACATTATATCAATAATTTTGGTTTGGCTTTCCAACCCATCTCCATATTTTTGTTTGGTATTTTATGAGAGATATTTGAAGTTTTAGTTCTACATATCATTGGCTGGACAAATGGCACATTTCCTCTAACATTCCCACTTCCATAATGTAAGTCTTTTACTATAAGCATCTTCTGGTCTTCTCTTGAATATTCTAACACCATTTTGATATACTTAGTGTCCACTAGTAATTGATGTTTACATGAATATCCATGCCTTCCTACAGGGAAGAATCCACACTGGATGATCAGTACCAGCTTTGACTTTCCTATTGTTTGTTCATTATTTTCCTTTCCAAAATGTCCCATTAACCAAATGGGCAAATACCTTATTTATCTGCAAAATATCTCACACAATAAATAAAATGAGTACTTAGCAAATTATATACATGCCAGAAATTGTTTACTCATTCTGCCTGACAAATAAAAAGTGCATATGCAGCTGTCAAAATCCACTGGCAAATAGGAAATTATTTAGTTACTTAATCACAACAAATAGCTAAACAACCATAGTTGCAAAGACTGAAGTATCAATCTATCTCTCAAAAGTCTTTTTATGGGCTCCTGAATTATCAGAGCAGGAATGATTTCTGCTATACTTAGCCTTCATATTTTCTTCTTTTGAACCCTACTCTGATGTAGTACCTTTACTACCTGCTGAGTCAGATGGCTATTTGAAATCCTAGTAGCTAGACAGTAAATAAACTGAAATTCAAGCATTTTCTTGCAAGGAAGTTCATTATGTCTTTGTCAATATGTCTACTTTCATTTGTGGGGCAAAAACTGTATGCCAAACCAATATACAGCTCTTAAAAAACAACATCAAACTCTTGGAAAATACAAAAGATTTTTAACAAAACTAAGTCAAGATATGTAGACTATGCCATTTTCCAACACTAATTTTGAGAAAATTATCCAGGATTTTTTTTTTTTTTTTCCCAGACCAATTCATCTTCTCAAATTCAACTCAGAGGCAATTCTTTCAGAAAACTTTAATCAGTTTTCTTAACAAAGACTATCCAGAGTAGGATTGAAAATAATAATGAGAAAAAAAATAGATTACAAGTCAAAAAGAGAGTTTAAAATTGGAAACATTATAAATTTAGCAGAAATTATATTAGCATGTTTATCAATAAAGAATCTGAAATACTTTGGAAAGCTCTGGAAACTACCCCAGTTCTTTAATAAGATACAGTTACAAAAAAGCAGTAGAAAAGTTTCCAAGATGAGTTCCAGTTATTGAAAGGAAACTTTTTCAGTACTAAACTTTATGCTGACAGATTAATATTTTTCAAAAGAAAACAGTGACTTAAACTGAAAGGTGTCACATGAACCATATTGTTCAGACAACTCTTCTTGATACCTTTTGCAATCCATGGGATTACTTATTAAGACACGTGGCTCTTTGAGCATCCTTTATCATCCAAGAAACGAAATTACCTTGCAAGACCCTAACTTTTTGTGCTCCCCCTGAAAACATATTCACCCCCATCATTTAGAGAGATTAGTCTGTCCAGTTAAAGTCTCCAGTTAAATTCACAAAATACAGACATATAAAACAAAACACTTCTTTTGATATATGGTCCAAAATGCCTGTCTGAGTCTAAGGAGACACCACAAGAGCTTAATTTTGGCCATGCATTTTAATTTAAAATAAAATTCTGTTCATCTAGAAAAGCAGTAACTTGGTACCAAGTACCAAACAAGCAGAAAGAATCTGAGTTCACCCCAGAACATTAAAATAATATAAGATAACCCAAATCCACTGCTGTTTAAGTGCAGTTGCCTTTACAGGGTTATTACAGGTTTAATTTGGGAAGTAATCTGATAAAAGTTCACTGCAGCTTGATTTTTATCAGCAAATATTTGTTTTCTGATGAACATAACTGCAGGACTGCCTGTTTGTTAAGGATGACCACAACAAACCTGAAGTGTTTTCAAACTAATTCTTTTCTAAATATATCAAACTCTTCAAAAAGTGATCCAGCAGCAAATTTTTATAAGCCTTGTAGTTCACAAGTGGTTTGGTTCTTGCATCCATATGTTTGGTCAATGATCAAATCTCTGCTAACATTAGGGAATGAGTGGAAATGACAATGATATAAAACATGCAAATAAGTTCCATACCAAAAAATACAAGTCTAGCAACACAAGACTTACATTATATATACAAAGCCATGCACAGTGTACAAATTTTAAGTGCTTATGTTCGTTAAAATGCTCCAATTCACAGCTACTAATATCAATTTTCATTTTAATGATAAATTTTAATCATTAATATTTTAATAATATTAATAGTATCTCTCCAAGCTCTGACCAACTAACAGTTCTGATGCTATTTGTGACAAGTAGTTTTACTTTTTGTGTTTATTCTTTGTATCAAACCAATAGCAAAATAACTTTCAAAGAGAAGAGCTTACATGCCTGCTGCACTGCCAGACAGATTATATTTCTGTACATAAATTGCTGATCTGGTTTCTTTAGATTGAGAGACAAATTCTAAAGCATATTTTACCTTACATAGTGCTGAGAAGTGACTCAAGATAAGACTTGAGCCCTAAAAGTGCAAGAAATCCTTTGTCCTCAACAGAAGCAGCTCGGATTTTCACCGAATTGCAAAGTAGAAAACAGAAAATTAATGTCTAAATCCTATTTATTTCTAAATCTATTACCTAATACTGTTTTCTTCTATTAAAATAATAATAGAAAATCACAGTATTTTGATATTATCTGCTGTTATGCCAAATGAGCTTTCAAAATTGTGCTAAACAAAAAATATTGCCTTCCCTTCCACAAAAAAATTGAGATTCTCAAAGCTGATTTCAATTTTCAGAAATTACACAGGGATTTTTTCCAATAAATAAAGGCTGTCATTATTTCTTCTATCAGAGTGGAGTTTGGGGTTTTGAAAAGGTTTCTTAATTTTATGAATACAACATTAATACTTTTTACATGTTCTACTGCTATTTCCAAATGCATCTGTTTAAAAAGCAGAAGCTCCCAGTTCCCTGAGATAGGATAGAAATTTAAGAGATATATAAATGATTACTTTCTGCAATGTAATCTCATTACAGGAGATATTTCCACATTCATATATGGCCACTCCTACTGTGGCACCAGCCTCAGCCACAGAATCTAAGATGAGGGCACAGAAGAGCATTTATAAAAGTTCAGCCACAACTCAGATGTAACTTTTATTTATTTCACCTTTTAGACTCAAGGGCAAGGATGAACTTTTCAAAGCATGTTCAAATTCTTTGGTAATGTGCCTGACAAGATTACCACAACAAAACATTTTGAAAGAGCTTTCATCAAACCCAAGGTATACATTTTGATCTTGTTTTTATTTGGATTAACCTAAATTTGCAACTGAAAGTAAATGAGACTGTACTAGTAAAAATGAAATGGCTTGCTCTTAAAAAACAAGGAAAACAAGTAAGATTTCATTCCCAAAAGTATGCATTAGAAACCTAGGAATAAAAAGTATCTTGAAAATGTTGTCCCCATAACTAAGGGGGGGGGGGGGGGGGGGGGAAGCAAAAGGGTGGAAAAATTAAACTTGGTAATTTGCACTCCAAATGCATACTTTTGATCATTTAACAAGGCTATTTACAGACATTAACCTATGACAAAATTCATGAGGCTTTTCTGATATTTGCTCTTACTGGTGACTTAACTCCCCGACTGTGAAAACATGAGCCTATAAATAGCTCATTCTTATTCAAACACCAAGGAACAAGAAAGATTATCAGGCAAAGATTATAAAGTGTTTTGCTTAAATGTGCACATACTTCTTCCTCAGTCTCCACTTGGTCTCAAAAAGGCATTTTCCTGCAGTCCATGTTAATACTAATGGTATGATAAAAGCAGGAACAACAGAAGTTGTAATGGCTTACTCTTCTGACACTCACTGCTGCCACTAAGACCTTGAAGCAATAACTCGACAGTCTCTGAAAGGTCAGCCAGTAACTGCAGTGTCTACTCACAATTATTGACCTTTATTGCTTCTTTTTTTTTTAACTTGTAATTATTATTTATTTTTTTGCTCCACCAGTAGATTGCTTTCATTTTAAATTTAACATGCAATCTTTGCAAGTAATCTCAAGGAATAGCCCTGGACTTGCAGATAGACAAAAATCAATGCATGAAATACAGCAGAACCGTAAATATTGAAATGGGGAAATTAAACCTGATGATTTTAAAACTTTATTTTAAAAACAAAGTTAAAACGAAGGTCAACATTTTCCAAAGGTTATTCAGTGGCCTACATGAATAAGCATAGTGATCACAATCTATTGCTTTGCTGAATAAAATTCACATTTTACAAAATTAACTCCTAGTGAAAGGCAGAAATTACAAAAAGACAATTAAGTGATAGCAGAAGTCCAGCAGACTTGCACAGAGATAGGTACTGGCTTTTTCTGCTTTTCTGTATATTTGAATAGCTACAAACCTAAACCACTATGGAACTCCCAGAGGAAAATGTTGTTAGTTTTTAAATAGACATTTCCTTAAAAAAGGAAGTGTTTTAAACCTGATGGCTAACACCTACAGAGTACATTCAACTTGTTGACCTTTGTAAGCTGTATTAAACAAGGTCACAAGAGAAGCATGAAGAAAATATCCTAAGAAGATTACCACATTTGTGTTTGCCTTTTAGCATTAGAGACAGGTCAGTATTTGTGGAATTAAAGCACTACAGAATTCAAGGGTATCTGGTATTAAAATATTTGATGGCAGAGCATACCTTTAAACTGTCTGAATGTCTGTTCTGATTTGCTGCATGAGTATGAAGGAGCCTTGGACTAATATGCCAGCAGTATCCTGGTTAAGTAAACTTGATGCTATCTCTGATTTTTAACCTGAAAACTCAGACTTAATACCTTTGCTGAACAGTAAAGGTGCTGCTTATTCTTTTTCAGGTTCCTTACAATATTAAATACTGATTTATTTAGACCACAACCTTTGCACATTAAGCTATAGCTAAAGTGTCTATTTTTGCTGATAAGAAGAAAAAAGTGAAGTCAAAAAGCAAAGGAATAAAACACCAGTTTTAAAAATTTGGTGTATGATACATTTTTATCGTATCATGTTTTATACTAACATTTTTTTATCATTGAGTAGGAGTGAGCATGGGTCTCATCAATTTGCTGAAATAACAAATAAAAGTTAGTAAATATACTCACAAAAATGATATACACTACTGAAAGCTGCATTTTGATTTTTGAAAGCCTGGAAATGCAGTGAGGGGTGGGGCAGGAAGTACCAGAGGAAAGGAAACTAAAATACACCCTGTCCTCCAGTTCCTATTGAAGAGTCCTGAAAATGAAGACAGACCAAGGGAGTTACAGTGTAACTCCTGAATTCTGAATCAGGAATAGTGTTCAAAAATGGTAATATAGCAGTCACCGAAAACATAATTTTACTAAGAGTATTTGAGATATTTTCAAACAAGGTAATATTTGAGAGAGCAAATGGGACAATTTTTCTAAATATTTTACATTTTCCACTTAGCTTTTATAAATATTTAGTCTAGAGAAACTGCACAGGTAACTATATTAAAAAAAAAAATAGAGACTGAAATCCAGTAACTAAAGATTTTATAACCTCATATGGAGATAAATTCATTACTTTTATTCCATTGTAAAATCTTTCACAAAGGTAAAAATGATATAAGGTAAATGGAAAAGGGCAATTGAAATCTAAAAAGCCAGTTCTGAACATACAATAGAAAGAGTCGTGTTCGTACTGGATGGGTGATTCCACACTTAGCACGAGAAGGTAATACTTCTGCAAGAGCAATCCAAAAAACACATTGGCAAACACAGCATTCTTTTGAAATAGTACTGGGAAAAACAGGGATTCTGCTGCTAGAGTGTCTCTACCTTCCTTTTATTCCCATCTGAAATGTGTTATTTCTGACATCGAGGCAAGCTGAAATCACCTGAGGTTAATTCCATCCAAACCAACAAAACAGAATGCTGAATGATACTAGAGGTGCCTTCCACTTTTCCCCTCTAGAATGTTATAGACAACTGGCTTTATATGAAATTTGAAAAAAGCAAAATGGAAAAAAGTGTGAAACCTAAACAAGAAAGTATCCAAGATGGATACTTTAATTTGGCTGTAAATTTAAGCTAAGTTGTTCTTGGTTTTATTTTGAGCTATTAAAAAAAAAAAAAAAAAAAGTGAAGCAGAAGTTTTAAGGAATAAAGCTAAAGTTCCATGCAGTAAAATTCCTAAATTATAGGTCAAGATTAGGTGTAAAATTAATACTAGATACCTTAAAAAAATACAAGATTTATTGTGTATAATAGCATCCCGAACAATAACTCTTGTTTTCCACTAATTTAGGCCAGAATACTTTTAGCAGCTACAATGCACTACTGGGTACATACAATAGACCATAATGCCACAGCGTATGGAAGTTTCAGTTACATATAGGATATTTAACAAAAAAAAAAAAAAAAAAAAAAAAAACCAACAACAACAAAAAAAAACCTCACTGACAGAAATTCAGGTGTATGAATTGATTTGAAGTGTCAGTTTTAATTCAAAGATGTTTCTTGATGAGTTTTGTGACTACACATCTTGAATTTTCTTGAAACAGGTTAGAAGAAACCTTATAAATATTGTAGGGGACAGACTTTCAACATTTGAGGGATTATTTCACCAAGAATGTAGCAAATGGATTAATGTGCTGATCTATTTTCCTTAGGCTGATCATGAGGAAAAGCAGTCTAAAATATGTCATACCAATAGTTTTTAAAAATGCATGCTCTGACTGAAGGGTTACTATGCACTTTCCATTTTCCTTGAAATTACTTAATATCTACCTGTAATGTAATTGAAGGGGAAAAAAAACAAACAAACAAACAAAAAAGCTCTTAAATGTGATTATCTGAGGAAGAGAACTGCTCATGCTTGACAGTCAGTACTTCTTAAGCCCATACTCTGAGGCTGGAAACATCAGCTCATGTTTTGTCTAAAGGTAAGCTCCCATTTGCATTTCAACAATTTTATACATGGCTAATGTTGGAGAAGCAGAGAAATAGGTTAAGGGCAGAGCAGAATGTCTGGCAATAATGTAAAGACTTAGAAATCAACATTCTAATGACTCCTATTTAAACATGCAGCAAGCAGAAAGAAGGTGACTTGACTTCTCTAGCCAATGCAAGCCTCAGTGTAAGTGAGTAAAAACAAGTGTGTGTGACACTGGTGGGTGTGGAGCAGCATGTGAGAGCCCAAAGAGAAATCAAAATGGTACAAACTGCACTTGAGAACATCATATCTATAATATTTACTTCAAAAATCCCCTGAGAGATGAAATAGCTGAAAGATGCAACAACAGCAGTCGGGTGTGACTGGGGTGCCGAATGGTATATTACGTGTGTATCAAACAACATTAAAATAAATATAGAAAATGTCAAACGTGAAACAAAATACATTAAACTTATTTAGCATATAAATAGAAAACCATAAGTATTAAAACATTACAACAATTACAATTTAGTGGTCAGCATAATAGCAGCACTATAATGCTTTACTCTGTGCTCTGAAAAAGGAAATCCTTAATACTGTATCAGAAGGGCAAATTGTGAAAGAAGGGCTTACATGGGATACCTGAAATCAGTATTACAGTAACACCTTCTCTACTAGATGTCATTCTGACTTCACTCTAAAAAGGTTGTCTCCCATTTTTGACAGTTTAGAATTATTAATTATTGATTGTCTTCATGGTCTTCACTCACGGAAGCAAATGGAGAGCAACATTTCAGCACTTAGACAATTAATTCCAGGAATGCTTTATGATGCATTATAGGAGCAATTTAGGAGCACATTTTAATGGATGGCTTTTTTAAATAACTCAAACAATTTTATGTTTTTAATGCTTCAAATACAATAATCTCTAGTCCACTGCAATACACTTAGAACCTAAATAAGCATTGTAGTAGTTTGTGAACTAATGCTATGGCAGAGACTTTTTGAGGCTGCCTGGACTCAAGGATGAAGGGTTAAGAAATGTTAATTTAATCTTCTCAAGAGTTTCTAGAGCTGATAAAAATTTTGGGACATTCTGAATGTAATCACCCTTCAGATTACATAGGAATCCCACTATAAACAAAGCACAGCTCATTTTAATGCTCTAGTAGTGCATGTCTAGCTGTTGTTCAGCAAACATAGACAAAGCATTCAAAATAAAAATCAAAGCCTTTCACATTTGCCAAAAATTGCAAAAATACACTTGTCAAACTTTACAGAATAGCTGCAAGTATGTAAAATATGTATAGTGTTATGTACAACAGCACCTCCTCAAAATACTTCATACATCTGAGCATTTAAGGAACAGAGAGATCATAGCATTGAAAGGCAAGACTTGACTTTTTTTAATCCAAATATAAATTCTGAAAGATAAACCAAATTCATTTTCAAGAAACATAATATTGATTTTATTCGGCAAAGCATTAACAAGATTTGATTTGGAATTCTGTTTTTGGATCTGATATATTCAAGAATGATAAACTACAAGAGGAACAGAAAAAGTTGTTAGTCTTAAGTAGAGAGTGTCGAGAGGAACAAAACCCTATTGAGAGCCTAGTCAAAGAAAGGCTTAGAGCAGCTACCTAAGTGCTCCTTATAAATATATCATGGGGTAAAAGCAACCAGAGCAAAACCATCAAGCTCAAGGACAATGTTAGCACAAGGACAAAAGACAACAAACCTGAAGAAATATAGCTTAGAAATGCAGAAAAGTTTCTCACCTTCAAAAAGCGAGTTTCAGAGAAAGGCAAAGGAATAGACACAAAGCATCCAACTGACTACAACAGAACTTGAGGAATTCAATAAAACCTTTACTATGAAATGTTTACCTGAAATTGCAGGCAACAGAAGATCAATGAAAAATCTGGTCCTAGTTGTTCTGTTCCTTCTCTCCTCTTTACATTATAGCTCATATTAACTATTTCTTAGTTATACTATTTTAATACATGCCTTAGTTTCCTGCTTTTCTGTAACTCCACTCATTTTTTAAATTTTATTTTATTATTCAATTATGGGGAAGTATATCCATGATATAACCTGTCCAAAATAATGATGGAATTAGAAGTTCTGCCATCTTTTTTCCAGGAAGGAGTATATATTTTCTTAAACTTTTACATGTTTTTGGATTTTTTTTTAACTTTAGCCCCTGCTCTGTATTTACAAATCCTTTAGCTTTTAAAGCATTCACCAACTACTATTAAGATTTAACCTGGTTATTTTTCGTGTTGTTTCATAGTCCTATTTAAGCCTGTTTTAAGTCTGTTTGCATTTTCTTCATTTTGCTAATGAATAATAAATATGTAATAACACGGGTGTTTGTTCTAATGCATTCTTAACTCCTATTTACATTGTATTGACTACACTGATTAATCTCCAGCTTTCTTTCATATGCTATGTGGATGTAGCTGTTAAATATGTATACGTATGCTATGTATGTAAAAGCTTTTTTGCATCTTTAGTCTAATGCTTTAGCAACATTTCTAAGAATAGTCAGACATGACACATTCTTTTTCTCCAGCCTCTCTTTTGCATAGGACACAACCTCTCTTCCCCACCTTCTGGGTCCGTGTCTCCTTCAGCACCACAGGCATGCAAGCAGTCCCGGCTGCTGGACTCTCAGTGAGAACAGCTTTGCCACTGTTCATTGACCTCCAAGTCCATCCTTCCCAATTCACCTGCATTTGTGTACTGGTGTTTACAAAAAGATGAGATAGCTCATCGCAAAAGTGTTTTTTAAAAAACTTCATGGTTCCATATTCCTGCCCTTCTCTTCATATATTGCACCCCTTCCCTGACACAATTAGGTTATAAGCCTCATCACCATGTTAGACACTTGCTGCCAAAGAATGTCCTTTATCCATTAGGATAAAGATAGTCCTGTTAAACAGGCATTGTTCCTCTAACAGATCCCTACACTGAAAAGAAGCTAAAAACCCCAGCTGTGATACCAGATCCACAGTCAATTGGTCTGAAAATTTGCTGAGCCCTCCTTGAGCATTTCTATTTTACGGGGAGAGGAGGGGAGAGGAGAGGAGAGGAGAGGAGAGGAGAGGAGAGGAGAGGAGAGGAGAGGAGAGGAGAGGAGAGGAGAGGAGAGGAGAGGAGAGGAGAGGAGAGGAGAGGAGAGGAGAGGAGAGGAGAGGAGAGGAGAGGAGAGGAGAGGAGAGGAGAGGAGAGGAGAGGAGAGGAGAGGAGACTGTAGGCACCATGCCCTTCATCCTCACCAGAACTTCAAGACATGGTCAGGTTCGCAGAGGAATGCCTCCATCTCCTGTGAGAGACACTGTCCAGTAAATATCACCCTCCTTTTCTTCCCCCTGGCTGACATGTACCTGCCTCTGATGCCTCCTGTGACAGAGTTATCTTCCTCACCTGTTCCACAGGCTCTACTTCAGGCCATAACTTTTCCAGAGAGCCTCTGAGAGCTGGTGTGGGTTAGCTTGTGCCAACCTCTGCTGCAGGCCTGTACTTGTGTGAGCTCCAAAAGAGCAGACAGAAGTTGATTGCTATCAGCTTCCCCTAAACATCTTATCTAGAGCTGCTGATAAGGGAGCATCAAGCGCCAGCTGAACTGCTTAGAAAGGATTGATATAACCAGAGGACAAGAGTACAATAAACAGAATCAGCCAAAAGAATCACAGCAGTACCCAAATTACTTCAGAAGATTGTAAGAGTAATAAAAAATAATTAGGGAATGGTAATTTCCCTCTTACATGAGCAATCTGAATTTATACTGACAAACACTATGAAACATTTTCTGAACAGATATTATGGACCTGAGAGCACATTGATAATGATCCTTACAAACATTAAAATTCATTCATACCTTGGATGGCATCTGGTTTAATTCTGAATAATGTTTCAAGAAAATGAAGCATTACATAAAATCACAGTAGCCTCCAAGAAGCAGTTTAATCCATAGGTCTTTAGCAGAAAAAATTCACCATCCAGTTTCTCAGTAAGGTTTCAAAGTACCCATACCTATATAAGTGACAGGTATATGCTTCTTTAAACCCAAACAATAGGCCCAGCCAAAGATGGGTTCACCAGTAAGTTACTAAATAAAGTTTTTATCCACAGTATACACAGAGTTAGACCATGTTAACATAACATTTCAGTTTGGCCACACAATCTGTGAATACACAAAATAACTGCAGTGATAGAAACATGAAGTCTTCAGCATATTGCCAACACGCATAAATCATTAAAATCACTTAATATGCTAAAAAAAAAAAATCATTATTCTGTGCACTATATAGTGGCTAACAGTACTGATTGTATCCTAACAAGTATTTGCTAAAATATACTGAAGAGGAAAAGTAAAGACTGATAAAGCACACTGATGTGGACAGTTTGTCCCTGTGATCCAAGGAATTAAGAGTAAACAAGTCATGCTTAGACTTCAGAACAGATATTAATAAGCACCTCTTGCAACAGGAAAAGTCAAGAAAATATTCTCTTAATCTGCAGCTTTCATTCTGAGTAAGAAATATTCTGTACAGTTTTCTGAGGGAAGTAAACTGTCAGGCTGAGAATTTTTAAACTTAGCATGCAGTTTCACAACAGTTTTATCTTTAGAACTCAGCTTAAAGAACAAAGCCAGGACAGTTTTTGCAATTCCTACTTTTCAAATTGTTGCACTATTCTAATTCTGCTTTGAGAATGCACTAGCACATCTACCTCAGTTCATAAAGAGGAGATTCTAAAGTTAAGCCATAATAAAACCAATGCAAAATAAAAATTAAACCAAAGTCAGAACAAATATTTATCAACCAGTTAAACACTCTGAACCATTTCACCATGGAATAATGGAGAGGAGCAGTGACCGAGGAAGAAGAGACTGTTTCAGAGCTGATTGGCTTAAATGCTGTGAAAGCTCCCCTATGGCTGCACCACCACTGCCCAGTTTCTGACTGAAATAAGGATAACATCAAGTCAGATTACAACTAGAAAATTATGTTTGTTATTCCACTTGTCTAATGCCAATTAACCAAATTAAAATGAGCTATCATTATGCTACTGATCAAAGCCAGCACATTCCTTTTCAAAAAAGTGCATTTTCTCTAAAATAAGCATTTAATAAAAGTTATTGGCATGCAAATAAAGGTTTATTTGCTCTTCTTATCTCCAAACATAGCATAGAAATGCTGTAACAGACTGAAATTGCCAGACAGGAGCATAATCTCATTTTTTGGGTATCAACGATTTTATTTCTTCCCTCAGTGCGTCATCCCCCCCTCCCCCCCACCCCAATTTCATTGTGTGCTATTTCTATTGCAATTCTGTGTGAGTGAGTATGTATGCAGCTCTTTCGGTTGCACATTCCATTATTTAAACATAGTGGGGTGTAAAAATTACTGGAAACACTTTTGATGGCAGATGCTGATATTTTAAAATGGCGCCTGATGGACCTGTTTCGTAATTATTTATAATGAACAGGAATGTGGAAGAACTGTTCTAAAGGGATTTCAGCCCTGTAGCTTTCCCATGCTCTAAGAAAAATGGTTATGTTCAATAGATCACCATACTAGGTATTTGTTTCTCCAAATCCAGCTTGGGATAAGGGGTATATAACTCTATGGATTTATGCACTGAAGCTGATTTCCTGAGTTAAACAGGTAACAAAATCAACATCGCTCTGAGCTTATACCCTCTTACAGAATTATAAACCATTCCATAAGAATACTTCTGACTATTGAAGTAATGCTCTATTTTAATTTTGCAGTACAGGAAGTTAAAGAAAAGTAACTAAATCAGAAGAGCAAAGAGCCTTGTGGAAAACAGGAAACTCTGCAGTACATTAACTGCTCTGTTGGAGCAAGTAGCTTCATTTTTCTCCATTCCCTTGTAATCAACATGCAAGTCTCTTGATAAATAAATAAAGCCAATATAGTCCTAAAGAGGTTGGTGGCAGCTTTTTCAGGAAGAAGTTACATCTTGCCTTTATAGGCAGGCCTCAGACGTGGAAATCCACTGTCTTTCAAAGCCACTATGCAACAGCCTTCTGTTCTGTGGAACAGGTTCCACACAGACTAAAAGCCTTTGTTTGCAAAAAAGCAAACTCCAACTTGAGCATTTCTGCTGCTGTAGTTTATTATGTAAAATGCCTATTTATATTCAGCAAACTGGTGGGTCTTGGCATGAGAACCCTGCTGCAATTTCTTCCTTTATTAGGCTCTGCTCAAAAAGCCATTACAGGGGTCTGTGTTATGGCTCTCTTGGCACACACACTGCTCCATGACCCTAAAGAAATTAATCTATTTTAGTTTTATATTCTAATTTTAGTCCAAGGAGCCAAGTCTCACATCATGAAGCTGTGTAAAATGCTAATAAAAATTAATAATTTAATTCTTTCTCCCATTTTGAATGTAGACCTTCATTAGTTGCAATAATCATTAAAAAAAAAAAAAAAGAACAAGAACATAACTGTGAAGTACTATGCCATTGGATACATTACAAAGGCAGAAATCAAAATACAATTAAATCCTAAAATGCTTTGGTTTCTTTTAAATAGCACAGTTTAGGACATAAGTAGAAAGATCTAAAAGTACATAAAACGAGGTTTGACAGCCACTTAAAAAAACCCTTAAGTTTTAACAAATAGTAGAAAAGTGTTAGATTTTTTTCTTAAGCCATAACTAAATGAGAATAACATCTTTGCTTTACTATCTCTAAAGGGATTAGAAAGGAAACTGTAGAAGTCTCTCACATAATGGCACAAATAATAGGTAGTGAATTTGGAAACCATCCCTGTGTGTTTTGACTGGAAAGCCTTCATTAAGTATGTCTTACATACACAATAGGTTATGTAAAGTAAGTTTAATACAGTTAATGGTTGACATTTTCCTAAAATACTAACATACACTAGTATAATGAATTATACTTACACTACTGGTTAAGATTTTAATGTTTTAAATTAACTTAGTTTACTTTGTCCAGGGTGATTTCTGGAATGGAACAAAACAGATAGAGTACATTCCCTTAGCATTAGGTTTGAGCAGCACAGAATCTGATCATTCTGTTATTACTGTTAAACAAAAAAGCCTATGTAAGGAAACATCATTAAGAGTCATATTTACAACTACATGTTGATTTGAAACTGAACAATTAAAAACTATTTCCATGCCAAGCTGTAGGTCAGAATAATGTGTTATACAATATTTCAGTCACTGAAACCAAGTGTCTGATTGTTTCAGTAACAGAAATTTGAGGGTGAGTTCTGGCACTTGTCAGCCTATGATAAGTTTCTAACAGACTAATACTTGTCAGGGGAGTGATAGCTGATTATACAGTAAAATGGTACTGGAGAAAGGTGATGAACACACTGTGAAGGAAAGATTTAAAAATCACACAAATCACTATAGCTCATGGCAGAGTAATTCTGCAGCTTCTTGTTTTAATTTATTACAGCAAACTATGCAATACCAATTTTATCCAACATTTCCCAGTGGAATACTTGCCATACAAAAGCATGGCACAAGTAAATGTACATGAACTTTGATGTATCTAGTAGCAAATTGTCTACAGTAACCTTGCTGCTACTGTCAGTCTGTATTTAACAGGATGGATGCTCTTCCACGCCATGCTCACAGCCTGTACAACTGAGAGAGATGAGTGCCTTCAGGGAGCATCCTGTACCCATTGATTTTCCACTTACCCCTGACATTCCAGACCAACCTAGAGTATCTTCCAAAAAGGGACACCTTTTCATAACAATGAGTGAGCTTCTGCCCATTGAGAGCAGGATGCATTTGACAGAGTGCTTTGCTTTATTGTGCTCCACATTGCAGCAGCAACGATAATGAACCACAAGATGTGATGAGGCACTACAAGTGTCTAAGGAGAGGTAACAGAGCCAGAGCCCACCCTTCTCCTCGAGCTGACTGCCAGCAGAGGGACAGCATGAGATGAACAGATGTGACACCACCCATGAACAGCAGTTCACGTGGAGCAGCTCTTATTGCACGCCACTCAAATACTGCTAAAACACCCAAAATGTAGGAAATAAAATAAAACATCTTGGTTTTCAGTGATGCTGAGCACCTATAGACAATATGCAAAGCTCTAGTTATAAAATGCCTTCCTTCTTCCCAATAGGTACAGAACAATTTTCTGGTTGAAATTCAGGTTCTAGTGACTATTATCAATATTTAACACTCACAGAAAGTCATACAGTAGATTAAAAGACTAGGTCCTTTAATGAAAAAAATATGAAAACTTCAAATTCCCAGCAAGAAATATATGCTTATGCACTGTTGCCTTATGATGGCTACTTTACTATATTTATCATTAACATATAAAGTAAGATGCACTCTATTAGTTGCACATTACTATAATACGCAAATGGATCAGAATCAGCATAAATAAATCTCCAAATTAAATCTGACTGCATTTAAGAAACATTCTGAAGAGCCTGATTTAAAGCAATACAAAACATTAAAGAATAAATAGCTTAATCATAGATTTCTTGCCAACTTTCATGTGAATATTTCATAATTTAACATAAGTTTTCAAATCATTTTGATATTTCAAGAATGCATATCAAATAACATTTTCCAATTCAAATGCTAAAAGTTGTCCATCCTCTGATAGTTATTTCTAAGCAATTTTAAGCTACAATTTTAATTCAAAGGTTGGCTGACTGAATCAACCACCACTCTACTGTTTTATTAAATCATGTATCAAGCAGTTTGATTTTGCACAGCAAAACAACAGCCCATGTTCAGAAAACTAGCAATCGGATTGCAAATAGTTCACCCATGACCAAAACTAAACTCCTCTGAAGTTTGAAATAAATCATCTTGAATTCAGAACAACACATTAGGCAAATGTGGTACAAAGTTGGAGGTATGTAGATATAACTGCCTATTACAATTCAGAACTTTTTTTTTTTTTTCCCCTTCACAGCTATCTTAGTAACGTTAGGCTTTAGCTGAAAAAAACAAATTAACAGAACTGGACAGACTCCTGGATACAAATGTTCTCTAGCACTACTGGAGAAATATTAACTGCATTTACCATCTGTGAAAGAATGATAATGCTTGTGTACAGTCCTCACAGGGATTTTTGCAAGGTTTAATTAATATTTTAATGTGTTTTGTAGATTAAACATCAAATAAGAGCACAGTTAACTATTCATTCAATTTAGGAAAAATAGTTCCTTAAAACAAAACAAAACAAAAAAACTCCAAACTAACAAAAAACCCAAGAAACAATAATTGCAATATCATTACATAGAAGGAATAAGATTGTAAAATTATATACTTTAACCCTGTGTAATCGTTAAATTGCAGCTTTTAATGAAAATCCCACTGTTTTCCACATTTTTGGTACTTTGGATGTTTGAAAGCATCTTTGCCTCAGTTTTCAGGCATCATTTAGAAGTCAAGCTTAGTCCTGGATTTTTCCAAAAGTCTGGAATCACCAACTTTCTTCTCAACAGCAAAAGTCATGTTATTGACTAAATGTGTTCTTGACTTCAGAGCAAGAACACTTTCCCAATTCCTTCTATTTCAGAAAAGTACTAATTACCTTCAGTGAAGTTGGTAAAAATCAGGCTTTTGGTTTCTGAATAAAACTCAAGAGAAGGCTGGATTTGGAAGAATGATTCTTGGACACTGAGAAGTTCTACCTGCCAAGCTGGTAAGAGACACTTGACACAAAAGTGCCAGGAACAAGATCCTCCAATCTGCTTGCACCACCTAATAATGCATCTGATTTATTTCACCTTGATAAACATGGACTCATGGCTGCCTTCTCTGCAGGGTGTACCCTAGGGAAGAATGAGGCTAGTGCCACTTGAAATGCTGTATCCTGCTTGCTGAAACTGGATTCAGCCTGTCACTGATGTTAAAATTATCACTGGGAGAGACACTGAGTTTTCCAGAATTGTTTTGGATGTCAAACAGAGGATTTCCCCCTCTAATTCTTAATCAGCACATGGCAGCATGAAATCTTGTAGTAATGAAGCTTAAACCCATGGCAATTCCTTAACTCTCAGCAAAAGGTGAATATCTTCACCATATTAATTGGAGCCTGGGCTCTTTCTAATCCTGGTGATATTCTGTTTAGTTCTATTACATAAATTTGGGATAATTACCCTATATTTTCAGTGGTTCAGGGAAAAAGGAAAAAACTAACTCTACAGAGATTGTTAAAGGTAAGACAAATGAAGAGAAAAGACAGGCAGCAAAAATCAGTCTGTCTTTATATATCTTATAATGTATTTTTTTAATTTTTAGAAACAAATAAATTTTTTTCATTAAGGTAACTAATTTCTATTAGACTTCTTTAAAAATGCTTAAACCCTGCCCCCCACCCCCCAAAAAGCAAAAGATTAAAAGTATTTGAGATGGGATAAAACATCAATTACTGAATCTAATTAGGCTAGCAAGCAGAAGAGAGACAAGAGAAAAATTTCAGTGAAAGAAAGAGAAATTAGAAGATTCAGTAGCCTGGACTAAAAAGAACTGCTAAAGAAACAAAGGAAATTTTGTTCCAGCTCATAACTCCTGTCACACAGGCAGCATAGCGTCCATTTATCACTTGCCAGATTGAGATTCAAGAGAAAGAATCCGAAAGCAGATCAGGGTTTAATCACAAGGGAGCCAGCAACATCACCTTGGAAAGTGGAGATGAAAGGGACCAATGGAGACTTAAATAAAAGCAAGTCAAGAGGGCCGAAGAGCAGTTACCCAAAGTATAATTCAAGAAGCTCATACCATGTCCAAGTGGAGAAAACAGAAAGAATAATAAATTCTGGCAGGCTTAGTATAAAAAAAACCCAGAAAGTCTGGCCCAGGAGGAACAACCAGCAAAACATATGAAAACTACCAATAAATCTTCCCTCAAATATCTCCAGAGAATGAACCCTCCTAGAGGCTTTGCAGAATGAAAGGATCAGCACAGCAGGATCATGTAAAGACAACAAGGCAGTTACCGAGAATCTAAATGATTTATTTGAATTTGTATTCAGTACAGTTTCCCACACTGAAATAATCGGTGACTGTGACCAGCTACAGTACGCTAGAATGGGACTCAAACTATGAGCAGAAGTGAGCAATCACTTCCCTCAAACTTCAGGAGACATTCTCAGTCCTATAGCTGAGTATGTTGGACTTCATTGTTGCAAGTGAGACCTCATGACTCGTGGTCAGACAGGAATTATCAGCAGACTTGCTGCCGTGCAGTTCCTCCCATCACCCAGGTGACACTAAAATATTATCAGGCCCCCCTCTCCATCCCTGAGGATCACAGCCACACCACCCACCTGTCAGATGTTGTAGCACTGATGACAACCTTTTTAAATCAGGAATCTAGCCAGTTTTCTACCCACATCTCATTGCTTGGCTTTAAGGATACTATGAAAGATCTTGCTAGAATCAAGGTAAGAAACAGTCATTGATTTCCTCTTATACCCAGCACTATCCAGAATGTTCAGGCATAGTGTTCTCAATCACTTTTTGATTTTTCATGCATCTGGACAGTTTCTGAGAGAGCTGGTACCATAAACTTCTTGATGACAGATAAAGGCAGAGGAATCTGTAAATTCCTGGATTATCTTCCTGCTCCTTTCCAAAGAGAGCTGTGACACTCTACATTTTTTCCAGTCATAGGGAGCTTTTCCCAAACATCATGAACGTTTGAAGATCGTTGTGACCAGCATCTCCCTCTGAGTGTGTCACCTCTCACAGCTAGAGGACTACTCAAGAAGGATCACCAGATGATGAGGGATTCAGGGCTGATGACCCCCAACATCCACTGAAAGGATGCAAAGGCATCCAAAGAGATTTTCACTAAAGTTGAGGAGAACTTTCCACAGGTATGTTGTACAGTCTTCTTGTCTGAGTGCATGCAAGTGTTCATATGCTGTATCAAATGTGCTAGGAATGCTGGCTCTCCTGGGTTCTCATGTACTACTTCAGATTTTTAAGTTAGGTTTGCAAGTTACTGTTGTGCTATAGTAAATTTTTTAACCTATATGAATCCTTCCCTAAATTGTTTGACTTAAGTGATTGGTTAAGACAAATAATGTCAAGTTGAAGTGCGGGAGGAAGAAAGGGAATGTGATTGATACTGAGTATTTGTAGATCCCAAGGAATTCTCCTGGGAAACAACACCCTTCTGCTGCATGAATTTCATGGAGAGATTCAGCTCAGAAAAGATTTTCTGCTTGAAAAATGTTTCTGAAGGCAATTCCATGAGGTTTTCACTTCAGGGTATTATTTTACGGTAAGTAGTAGTACTTTTTATTAGCCATCTACAATTTTCTGAAAGTTGCAGCTTCCTAGCATTACATTTTAAAGAAAATTAATTTTAATTACCAGTTTTAAATTGAAAAGATCACTGCCAAAGAATTTTAAAAAATAAACAACAAAACATTCACACCTGGTAATTAACTTCTCATCAAAAAATTCTTCACACAAATAACCCCCTTAGCATCCAAGACTATTCCAGTTTAGAAAGAGAAATTTTCTAGCTATCAATTTCAAAAATAGAACAGTACCTCTTTGCATTTGGCCTCATCATATGCAAGAGAGAGAGAAATAAAAGGTTACTCAGGCAAGCACTGCCTATGTTCTTTGCACTCTTTGAAAGTCTGTTGTTTTCTAAAGTTAAAGGCAAATTGTGCATTCCTAATGCAGAAGAAATACTTGTCTCAGCTCACTGAACTAAAGCCATTGTTCAATAAGGCTTCACCTATACGAATATACAGTCCACATAACACTGAAGGTCAAAAGAGATCAATCTGAATTTTAGACGTCAAATATGCCAAATACTTATTTTTAACTTTTTATGTAGCAATTCTGAATGTTAATGCACAAGAACATAAGAACAGACAAGAGACACATTGGAAATGTTATTTATATTTTCTCCATTCCTAACATTTAATTCCCAGAAACTCTGTTAAGACAAGCACAGCTGTATAATTTATAGAAAAAAATACTCAAAACCACAGAATATTAAGCATAGGAAAAGTATAACATGCATTTATGCATACAATGAAAAATATTCTTAGAATAAGCTACAGACAAAAAATAGTGCTAGAAGTAGATCATGTAAGCTGGAAAAGGCATGATGGAGCTCTACTGTGTCATCCCGGATATATTCTACATAAAAACTATGACTGCATAGAATTCAATGCATATTATTAATATTTTAATGTGGTGTGCTTCATTTGCATATGATTTCTCCTTAGAAACATTTCAAATCCTAGTTCTCATTTCACAAAAGAATCCTTTCTTTGGATAAACATGTGAAACCCCCTTGATTAATGCAACACTATCAATCAGTGACACTGGGAGAGTGACTATGCAATTACTGTAGAGTCCACAGAGCAGCAATGCTTCCGAGCTTTATAAGATTTTTCAGGTGTCCTCAGACTACAATTCATGGAATTCCACTAGCTCATATGGGAACTTTCAGACAATTTTCTCCTGCCAGCAATCACCTTTCACTCTTCACAAGCAGGACTATCCAATACATCAGTTTATAAGTATTAATCTTGATGCTTGTTTTTCTAAAGGACAATTATCTTCTTGGAGGCAATCTAATGGTGTTTGAGTCACCCAGGAGAACCAGAGGAATGCAGAACTTACAGAAGTTAGAACAGGAGGTAAACAAAGGCCATATGCACACCCTTCCCTTATCGCATTTAGTTTAATTCATTTAAATAGATCTTATACTATTATGGTCTCATAGGTCATGCAGACATGAAAAAGCAAACACCTTCACAGTTCTACAAAACTGAGTATAAATGTGCTTCTGACTTTAGTCCTAGGTGCAACAATGCTGGTTTAATATTTCTTGACCTTTGAGGCCATTGTCAATTACAAATAGCTCAGGCACCAGCAGCCATCACACCTGTAAGACAACTTCCTGCAGGGAGGGGGAAAACAAGATTGTCTGATCTTTTAGAGGCCAAAAAAGTCCTGAATTATAACCTGAACAACAAAAGTTCAAAGTTAAAAAAAAGAAGAGTCAAGGACAGAGCACTAACCAACATCCATTTTGTTTTGGATTACATTTGTATTTGGCTACATTTATTATGTTTGAGGGTTGTGGGTTGACATGGCTGGCAAACAAGCCCCATCCACAAGCAGGTTCTCTCCCCATGACACAGGGGAGAAAACTCAAAGTACAAGAGTGAAAAAACTTGTGCTAAAATAGACAGTGAAATCACTGTTGACTTACTGCCACAGGCAAAATAGACTCAGTTCAGGGCATTTGAGTTCATTTATTGCTAAATAACAAAAGCTGAATTCAAATACTGACTTAATCGTGGAGAAACAAAAAAAATGACATGCAAATATTTACAGAAAAACAACTTTCTCCTCAAAATACCTTTGTCAGGTCCAACTTCTCTTTCAGGCTCACTTCACTTTAAACACCTTGCTTTACCTCCTTACTGTTCCTCTTTTTCCTTTGCTCATTCCAGTCACCCCTCCTTACTCATTGTTGCCACAAGTTCCACCCAGCTCCTTCAGCCAGGCAAAAGCATATGGTGTCAGTGCTTAGTGATCTCTCAGTTCAGGTAAATTAAAATACAAGCAGAAACTTTGAATAGAAGCCACTCTTTTTTTAAAACAGTAAATTTAAACCTCACATTTATTGTGAGTTCTGAAACTGACAAACAATACAATCATTTTTATGAGAAATATAAGCTGGCAGCAGATTTTTTTAGGTTTCTCTCTTATATAGAACTTACATTATAAAGGGCATATTAGCCAAAGATAAATATTTCTTCTACACTCATTTGCGTATTCAGAGTTGGAAGGTTTTCTGTCACTCTTAAGACTTTCCCAATAAATTAGGATGTTTCATCACTTAAAATGCAATTTCGCATGCAAACAATCGAAGAACTCTTTTAGTAATCTTCTACATTATCCTTCATGCAAATATTTCTTCTAATTAGGACCCCTTTTTGTAGAGCAATAGCTTTAAACAGCATTATTTAAAGAAGCATTCACAGTGCGTCTTGTCTACGCTTGCTCCCCGCACACACTGATTGATGAAAGAGGGTCAATTTTCCTGTTGTGTTCTGCTTGTTTTTTCTTCTCCAGTACTTAATGCAATTTTCAATTCTGTATTTTCCAGAACTGAGCAATTGCTGCTTGCAAAATTTTTAATGCCCTCAGTGCTTTTCAGCATCTGGGTCCAAGAATATACCCTGGGCACACTCTAACTACATGTATGAACTTAGATGTGAAATCTGACCATGGAAAGCACAAAGGACACATGGTGATTTCTGACTGGAAAAGATAAGAAAACAGGAAGGAAATGACAGATTGCAGTAGCTTTAATTGTCTTGCCTTGAGTACAAGCACTGCTATGCAGCCATGTAGGAAGGCAGATCACTGAGTGCTGTTTGTCCATTGCAGCTCCCAAGTCATGGCTGTGTGAAAGTCAGGGAGGTTGTCACAGCAAAACATTATAATGAGGGATTTCAATTACTCTCATTTTAATTGTGTAAGTGTTATAACAACAAGTAATGGAGAAATTTGATTATTATTTAGACATTATTTGACAGTGATTCTTGGAGCAGGCATTCAGGAAATACTAATAGCAAAAGTGTTTTTGCATAACAGAATACCAAGAACTACAACATATGGCCTTAATGTATTCAAATTCAATATGACTGATGATATGCCATTTTGGGCATTGATACAACTATTTTTTTTTAATCCACTATTATAGTTAAATTAATTTGTAACAAGAGACATCATTGGTTCCAAAGATAAAGTCTTAATCATGTTCCAAATATTAGAGTAGAAACATTAAATATTCATAACTTTTTTGAAAATTCTTGAAAGTTTTCTATTTATTTAATGAAAAATACACGGTCATAGCATTGCACAGTCAAGCACATTTCCAAAGTGCAAACAAATTACTATTTTCATGGAAGGGTAAAAATGGACAGAAAAAAACCCAGAGAGTAATTATATTTGCCCACTACCAAGGCACACAAACTTTATTCCCTTGCTGCTTGGTGATTAACAAACATTTGCAAGAGCATCAGTGCGTTTCCTCCAAAGTCAGTTTATTTCAAGCAGTACAAGTGATTCACACTATTTTCTCTCTGCTTATCACTGTATGCCTTAAAAAACATACTGTGGGTTACTAAAAAACCACTTCAGTTTGGTCTTTAAGCCCTCCCTCCACTCACATTCAGAGGATTGTTTTAGTTATGGCTCACATAGCTTCCACTTATTTCAGGCTGATTTTTTTCTGGAACTTAAGAGCAGAGCAATCTCCATGGATCTCATCTCAAAAATATCACTCTCACAAGATATAATACACTTTACTGATACAAACCTCATTAATTCAAAGCATTTTCCCCCTATATTGATACTCTCATACATAATAATGTATCAATGAATTTAGTGATATGCAGAGGAATCAGAATAGGCAGAAGAGAAACTGCAACCTGCTTCCTGCAAGATGCTATACAAAAGAAAATTCCCCCAACAAATTGAAGTAAACTAAAAGGAAAATGGAATGCACCCTCTTTGAAAGTAATTTCATAACCACTTTAACAAAGCATGTCACGCTCTTGGTTGGATTCCAGATGGAAATTGTGGCAGAAATTATCCTGTAATCATTTTATCAAACAGTTACTTCCTACATCTACCAAAAGTGAAATACATGTTCTAATTTTTTATGTCAAGATTCTCTTGTGGCATTCATTTTCCCCTGTTCCTTTACACCAAGCTTCCAGAAAGTAACTGCCATGAAACCCACTGCTCATGAAGGCACCAGTTTAAAAACCAATAGATGGAAATGGGGGAAAAAAAATAAAAATAGAGGAAAACAGAAAGTGTCATTCCCTAATGCCTTGTTCCTTTAATTTTATCTTTCTTTTTTTATAAGTGCTCCATCAGGGACTGCTCTTTGCCATTCAAACTTCCTATAAATTGTGTTTGAACTTCATTATCTGTGGCTGAATACAGGTTGTTCAAACTATATTGTTTCAATAAAGCCACTGAAAATCACCCACAACAATAGACTAGAGTTTTATGGTAATTTAGAAACACGTTTTTTTCCTTATTTGCAAAGCAAATAATTCCCAAGAAGACCAAAATCTGAATAACCCCACCATGGTCTATGAAGATTATGATAATACAGCTTCTTTCTCTTTTAATAGTGTATGTCAAAGCTGAAAATATTTTTTAAAAAACTGAGAAAAAGTGAGCAAGTGTCTCTCTCAAGTTTCTGTAGTCCTGCTCTCCTTACACTTTCATTTTAATAAATTAAGTATGCAAGAACTGCCTGAGGGTAGGTGAATCTTTCTTCTATTTTTCAGATTCAATCATTTCAAGCATTACTTTGTGTTCATTTGGAACCAGTAGAAAATAATACTCACTGTATTGAAAAGAGAAAATTATTTTCTCAAGATTTTTTTTTTTCTTTCTGATCAGATTTCTTTACAAGAAAGCCATTACAGTGCCCAGAATGTCTCGTCTGCAGGATTAACACAGACACACCGAGATAAGGAAATTAATTTAGGCTTTAGATATGTTGCCTTGTTATGGAAGAATGTCAACTGAAGATGAAAATCATTACAGAGAGAATTATCTCTCTTAGGGTCTTTATAAGAATTTTTATCTCAAGAACAGTCATGCTAAAGGTTAGGATACATCTCACAAAGTCAGATTTATGAACACAAACTAGTTCACACTTGCTCAGTCAGAGACAAAAAAACAAAACCTTAGAAACTCAAAAAGTTTGGATCTTCTATGACATAGATCCTAAGAAGCCAGCTCAGAGATCAAATTCTGATCTAGAAATTAAAGTTCAATTACATTAATTCAAAACCCCAAAGTTTCAAATGAACTTCTTCCTTCCATTCATTTTCTACAGACTTCAACTCAAAGTTGTTTCTCCCATCACCTGGTGGATAAACATATTTCAAATGGCCTTCAGATAACAACCAGAAGGAGAAAGTCTAGCATTTCCAACTGGGGCACAAAAACTAACATTTCATAAAATAGGGGATTAGTGGGAGTAGCCTACCTCAAAGCAAGTATAAATCATCAATGCTTGTTGTTGCCTATTCTACTGCAAATCCAAGATTTTAAACAAATGTCCCCAGTTAACATGGTTCAATTCTAGCAGGTAAATATCTTAATCATCCTTCCATTTTTGACCAAAATAAAAACGTGGAAGTCCTAAGATACTTGTACAAGTTCTTCCCTTAAATTAGTAAACCCTTTAGCAGCAAATCAGTAACAGACAAATAAAAGTATTTTCACAGTGGAATATGGGCTATATGCTCTAAATAAAGGAAAATTTTCACCTTAACAAAAATTAAAAAGTAAATTGAAGTATATTAAGGTACAAAATATGGGAAAGGACTTGTTAATTTTTACCAAAATTCTCCTCTAGATTTTTTTAGAGAATTTCCAAGTGTCAGTCTCCCATACTCTACAACTCTTTGCACATCTCCATTTTCAAAAAGCCTTTTTTTAAAAAATTACAGATATATTTGTACATTTATTACAGTGCTGAAAGTGTTCATCATGGAACATTTTAGTAATAAAATGCATTTTTAGATTGAAGAACTGTACTTTGATCTGGGCATATTCTTAGTTTGAAAAACCCCATACTTACATTAAGTAGACTAGAACTTATTCCAAATGATAAATCTCTCCACTTCACCTGAAGTTTATTTAAAATCTAATACAGAAATTTTGTTGCCTAGGCAAATACAATGTTTTTACATAATTTTACATTTCAGGAGACAAAGTATCCAATAAAGATACGTGTGTTGCTATGCACCAGCAGAAACTCATCAGACTATATGCTGAACATTTACCTAGATAATCATCCTTCCTCCTCTGTGATTTTAAGACAGGCAAAACTAATTTCATTCTCTGTGTGGATGCATGAGAAAATAATGCTGCTATAACTGATTTCTTCTCAGTTGTCTTCCATCAGTGATTATTTTGAGCAACCAGCTACTATGTACACAGTTCCAAAAAGCTTCATTCATTAAATTACAGAGTTGAAAAAGCATGCTTAATTCTAGTCTAAAGCATGGATTATGGGCATATCAAGTCCCAGAATAATACATACATGAGAAATTTGACAAAGAAAAACTCTAGATTGAACCTTGGTTAGCATTCAAACTTTAATATTTTAACATTCTTACAGAAGAGATTTATCTAGGAAAATAAAAACAAACCAACTAACTAACTAAAACACAGTATTATTAGTGAAAGAAAGAAAACTACACACATTGGGATGTGGAGGCAAAGAGACCTATGTGATTGTCAGAGCAGACCAGCTACTACAATTTGCCAGTGCCCTGAGGCACTGTAACTGTAGAATATTTACACAAAAAAATATTTTATTTTGCCAAGTTCTTTATAACAGCAAATCAAACAAATCTCCTCGATAAAAATAAAAACATTAAAAAAAAAAGCAAGGTAGAGAACTGCAAATTCCCAGGTAGCTGAAAGACCATGCAATAAGTGGGAAATGGTTTGCTTCAGCAAGACCAGGAAGCTACTTTTAGAAGCAGTTTTAGATGTAAAGCAAAGGAGTATTTAGAATACTGCCTTGTTTTTTGGGTTTTTTTTAATGTATCTATGCTTGGGGACGCAAGGTGGCAATGTGCTAAATCCAAAGCTTTTGAAAAGCAAAAATTGTCAAAAAAATAGGCTCACAGCACGAATACCTCTGCATTCTTTATAGTAGCTGCAACACCCAGTCTGCTGCTTCTCACCTTGGAAGAGACTGAACAGGAGATCTAGCTCAGAAATGACAGGAGACATTTCAGTACCTCATCCAAAATTCCCTCAGCATCATGTGAAGTGCAGCTGTGGTCAGTGATGCTTATCAATTTAAATAACATTGTTGCAAGTTCAGATATGGTTTTACAGAAATGTAATAGTACGTCTGAATTACACTGTCACTAAAAACTCAGGATGAATATGACAATCGTCTGGAAATACAAGGATACCTATTCTCTGTTCGTTACACGAATACTACCCCTACTTTTATTCACAAAATTTTTTATGTGTGGCACCACTGTTAGATTCTCCACATAGTTCACATTTCTATGCATTTATGCTTAGCTAACCATCACTGAATTACTTACATTTGCAACTGCAATATAAGGTTACTATAGAGATCTTTATAATTCCAAGTTCAGTACTTTAAATTATATTATAAGCTGCACACCCTTTGTAATAGAAGGTCTCACAATTCCTTTTGTGTCATATGTGCCCCACTCCAAAGTAAATCACATCCTGATAAGAGGAAGGACCTGTTCTGTCCTTAAGTCTCTTGATACTGTACCCTTCAAGCCATTTATTTTCATGGAAATCTGTAAAATTTACTGATTGTTGAGTCATCTCTTGTTAACTCAGTTGCTCACAGGTTAAGGAAACAGTAATAAATCTACTCACAGATATGGAAGATTGGGCTTTGATAGTGTCTAGTGAGTTTACTATTTTTGTTGACTCTTTCTATTTGTTTAAGGCTGCAAAGAAAAAGCAGAACTTTCACCTTAACACTGGGTAAAAAAGAAATGCAGTTTAATCCTGAGGACAAATATTTGTCAAAATAAAGTGCAGAGTAAAATATTACAACAATAGACAGCAAGCATTTGGAAAACGTATGTATCACAAATTTATTCATATAGGTTCACCCTTCCCACTGTTAGTTCTGAAGGTATTTCCATAGACCTGCTCTGGTCCTGCAGTTCATATCTGTGCTACAAACTAAAGACAAAGCTTGTGATGTGACTTGATGGCATATTCAGAACTACAACTAAAAACTGAAATTTGCTGACAAACAGTAAAGCCATAGTTAAAGGGTTGTGATGTTAACGCTGCACTTTTTATTGTGAATCCTGCAGATTTTCTTATTTAACCAAACCCTTCCCATCTTTGCAAACCAAAAGGAGCCTTAAGAAAACAACACTTAAGTTTTATTTTCTAACCATTATAAGATTTTTCTGCAATTTAATAATGATTTCTAGGCTTGAGACAGTACATTTTTTTTTTTTTTACTACTCTTAAAAGCATGATAACAAATGTAGCTCTTATGACTTGTATTTCTCCTGCACTTAAAAAATATATCCCCCCACCTTGACACTGTACTGGGCAAAACATGGTTAAATTTTAGGACAGAATAGAAAAAAACCCCAAACTTCTCATAATCCCTTGGAATAAGACATATCAGCAAGGGTACTAAAATGAACTAAAGATCAGTATTACAACTGCATACAACTTCTGAGTGAAGACACCGTTAGCAACATCGTGAACTACAGTGCTGAGAAGTTTTCTTGCCTCTTCTCTGTGTCCCAGTATTATGGTAGAATCCATTACTATTGAGATACAGAAGGAAGTTTAGATCAAACAAAACAGTTATCAAATGCAAACCTGTCTGAATCTCATTATCACTTAATAATGGTGCCAAAAACTCATCATCAGTGCAAATTAAGGAAAAATAAGGAAAATATGACTGGGATGGAGTAAATGAGGGGTTTTGGGGATATATATATATATATTTTTAATCAGGCTACATGGAAGCATAAGAAACTGGATAATTACCTAAAATAAGACAGCAGAAATTATATAACTTCATAGGCTATTTATTATTGGGCTAGTACAAACAAGCACAAGGCCCAGGAAAGTGACAGCAGGGAAAAGTTCATTAAACCAAGAATCAGATGTTCACTACTAGAAGAAAACACACAAACACTTCTGCTACTCAGAGCACTAGCATTCAGTTGTTGTAAGAGGAAAGAGGACAGCTCAGATCTATTCCTAGTTTCTGAGAGATCACTCCCTACTTTTCCTCAAAAGGTCCTTCTGCTCCAGTGTGGCATGAGTATTTTATGGCAAAGTAAAATATAAATGCCATTATACAGTAATGGCAATAACATTTCTGTAATTTAACTAATAAGTGTAATATTTTATAGTTTTACTATATTTTTACTACTTTTAGTAAACTTTATTTCAATATTTTCACTATATTTACAATATTTTATTAATACTGTAATATTACTAATAACATGTAACTTATGTGTTGATGACCACCGCACATGTAGCTGCTTTCTTGTCCTATTCCTTGCTTGGTTAAAATCTTTAAAGATGTTCCAGAAAAAGTGAACCTACAATAGGCAACATAATAGCCTTTAGTATATTTTCTGAAGTTTGTTTGTGAAGATGGGAATTGTGTTCCTCCACAAATTCAGTACAGATAAGTTTACAAAGAACCATTTGCTTAAAATTACATGCCCAGGTTGATAGACATTCTTAAAAGATGCAGAACTAATCTTAACAGCTTGATCAACCATTTAAGCTTTAATGAAAATTGAAGTTACAGATATCATCATCACTTAGTTAATTTGCTTATGACAGTTTAATTCTCTTGCCAAAATTGTCTTAAGTCAGCTCATACCAGCAAGGATAGGAAATATCTTCATCACTAATTGATGCTGAGGTGCAGCAATAGCTTAAAATGAGTGTGAAACATAAGGAAAAATTTAGAAAAGTGTTCAGAGGTCGTTATTTATAACAAAAATACTCTAAATTCAAGAGAACGAAGAATAACAACCTGAACTATTTACACTGAAAATAATCAACTTAAATATTTTCTAAAATGGGCAAGTAAAATTTGCATCCAGAAAACCACAGTTATCCTTAGTTGTATCAAAACTAGTGGAGTTATTATTAATAATAATAATAATAAAAAAAATAAAAATACACAAAACTGTGGTAGAAGTTTTCCATATACTAGCTTTGCCATTCAAATCTGACCAGAAATCAATATATAAACAATCTGGTTTGGGTAACTAATGTTTGGCAGCAAATACTAGTTTTGAGCAAGCAAAACAAAATATGTATTATTTGAAAGGATCACAGAGAACATTATTAAGATTTAAAATATTTTACCTGCATAATCATAAATGCCTTATGACAGAAGGTCACTAGGAATTTTATTGGGATACTTCACTATAAAAAACTCAATTGGCAAACACATTTTTTTTCTTTTGAATATTGCCCACTAATATATAGGTCTTTAGCAACTTTCTTCTAAACAAAACCTTACAGCATCTACCAATTTCCTCTACCTGATCTTGCATTTTCCTCTTGTTACCTTTATTACTCTACAGGAGGAAAGTACTAAAGTAATGACCACCAGACAGACATTTAAACCTACTTACATTTCACTCAATGACAGGATTCAATCAAAAAGACCACAAATATATTGGGTTGGAGGGGACTTAGTGAGATCACTGACCCCAATTACCTGCTCCTTTCAGGACTTCCTAAACCCTGACACAAAAAAAAATATTCCTAGTAGCCAGTTTAAGTAAGGACAACAGCAGGAATGATAAATCTCTGCGTGAATCCAAAACCAATCCAGATACAAAACTTTAACTTACACAATATAGCTTTTACAAGAAATAGCTAGACGTTAATTGTCTTCATCACTTTGATGACTGAGACAGATTAAATTCTGAAAAACGTTTTAAAAGCTGCTCATGGGATAGACTTAAAATATCAACAATTTTAGTAATAAACTGACTATTTCTCATGGAACAGACTTTAGATATCAGCAACTTCAGAAACAAGCAAACTTCAGAAATAACCTAGAAAACCAGTTTGGCTGAGTACAAATATTTACTTTTCAAAATCTAGTTGTTAAGACAGAGTTCCTAGATCTCTATTTCAACATGTATCAATCATCAGTAATTTCAGGACACAAAAACCCAAACCTTTTCTTTCTTGACTACTACATTGGTTGTAGAAAAGTAGGCCTTTACTGAATATTGGTTTCCTTTCTACTTCATATTTTCAAAATCAAGACCCAAGACATTTAAGGATAACTAAATTTTAAAGTGTTCACAAATTACACAGGTACTGTTTTGACAGGTATTAAATTACATGAAAATAATGTTTCACCACTGCATACTCCATTCTATTGTAAAACATTAGCATTTTGCAGCCAGAGAAGAGAGTGCTTTTACACAATATGGTGTTCGGAGATATTTGAGTACCTAATTAGGAGAACTGATAAATATATAATGTAAAATTACAGAAAGAATACTCGCGAACCTTCAAACAAGATTCCTCCCTTGCATGCATGCCAGAAATTCTGGGTTTTAATCTAGAAATAAATTTACTATCACAAACAAAACAGTTATCGATCCTCATATTCATGTTTTCAAATAGGTGCAAAATGTACTTTTCCTTTGGAAATGTTCATAAAGAGAAAAAAGAAATAGGTGGCTGATTTACAACACTGAATAACAAATAATTACAGCAGACATTTGGAAGAACACCAATGTTTAAGAGTTTTTTTCAGTTGTTGGCTAAACAATGGCAAGTGTCTTTGCCAAAACCAGAATAAAATGTGTAATCAGAAGTGACTCTTGCATAGAGAAAATAACTTATTCACTAATCTATTTTAAGAAAAAAGATTAACCAATTATAGAAAACACTGTGACTACATCGATTCAGTTGCACAACTCACTTTTCAATTCCAATCTCATTCAGAGTTTACAAGTTCAATCCCATGCTTTAGCAAGTAGAAAACCTCTTTTCGTCCAGTGGTTCACCAAAACTGAGTTCTAGAAATTAAAGAGTGTCCTAGGCAAGAAATGCTGTGCCATTCAACTACATATATTTTCAATATTTCTCCTAGGAAAATACATGGGTTACAAGCTTATTACTCAACAACTGAGACATGTCCAAATATATTTAAACATTAAGAGACTAAATGCTATCTTGAAATGTATTTTTTGCATTTTGTTAAATACTAGTTCTTTCCATGGAAAACTCACCATGAATGAGTCACTGAGAAGAGCAAAAACATATAGAAGACTTCATCTATAAGTGGCTTAATAGAAAATTTCATGAAAATACAGTAGAGGTATAATTGCATGGGAAAAAATGTGGTATATATACACAAGCACACATATATATAATACAACAGCTGTTCCAAATGCCTTGGAGCAAAGAAAGTTTTAGGAATGTCCTTGGAGGGAAAATTACTAGTCTGTCAGCATTGTAGAAACTACATCAGAATATATAGAAATGTACAAAATTCAAGGGAACACGTGAAAAAAAAAGAGAAACCTTTCAAATATGACTGTTTAAGGATGTATAAAAGATATTCAAGGTAAAATAGGCAATCTTATTACAGCTAACATTAAATGACAGTGATATGAGATGTCATCCTGATAAAATTCCAATATATAGAGAAACAGGTCATACTTAAAAATATGACTATGTAATGTTTGAATACATGTTTTGGATATATATTATAAGGTAATTTGAACTCAAGGTCTTCCCAGAAGAGATAAAAGCTGCAGATACTCTAAATCTTCAAAAGAGAAATCAACAGCTTTCTGCGATGCCTCCAATGCAGTGCACACACATTAAAACTCTGGTCCCAAAGCTAAAAAAAAATTACAGCATGTACATATAGGCAGCTTTATGCTATTTCAATAGGGCACACATAGCACTGAAAGTAAAGTATTTTGCATCAATTTATGATTTATATCACAAAACGTTAAATTCTTGTGCCAAAAAAATATTAAAATTAGTTTATCACCAAAAGCGTAGCAAAACTGTTTTTCAACTAAAAGAAAAAAAAGAAAAAAGCAAAAAACAAACACCAAACAGCATCATTTCTACTAACCTTCAGGATCAAGCAGTTTCTCTATTCCCAGGTGTTGCCTGGCTATGTTGAATGCGTGGTCTAATCGTTGTACTGGTGACTGCTGAGAAGCAACAGTGTTCCAATCAAATAGGTCTGGTCTAAAGTAAAAATTATAAGAAGAATAAGTTTCTTATTTTTTAGTCTTAACATTTACTCATATATTTCTAAAACTAAGCATCAGCATCAACTTTTTTATTTTTGTAATGAAAGATAGTGTTAATTGGCCCTGGGACTAACGAAGATCAGTTTCTAATGGTTTTGTATTCTATTCTCACCCATGTCCACTAAAATCACATTGCCTATATTTCTTATTTTTCACCAAGTCCCAACAACCTACAACCTCACAGCCCTGGACCACTGCTGCTCTCCCCCACGGCCCTGGGCTCCTGTCACTGCCCACAATGCCCCCAGCACACTGGCTCCTTCATTCCAGTCCCCAGGAGCGCTTGAGAGGGAAGTTCAGGTGCTGTGGCCATGCAATCAGGACTGCCATGTACAGGACAGAGCTGCTGAGGCCATCTGGGGACCTTCCTCCTTTCCCCAGCTACCAGTCTTTCACTTCAATTTGTATTTCTATGAGTGCAACTGTTTCCAAGATTACCAGCTCACTGTTGCATCAGATTGAAATTGGTCAACGGGTTAAAAAATTCATAGAATCATAGAAACATTTGGGTTGGGAAACACCTGTAAGAACATAGAGTTAAACTCTTATCCTAACACTGCCAAGTCACAATTTACATGTTCTTACAGGAAAAAAACAGAATGACCAAAACTGAATTATAGCTCAGATGCACAGTCTGAGACCTTGTATTAGCAGCTGCACTATTCGCAGTTTAAATAATGTTAGTACAGACCAATCTTTGGCTTTTCATCTGAGACTTATCCATTAGGAAATCAGAATTTATTATCAGGCACTCTGGAGAAATAAAGTTTAATCAAATACCTTGTAATTACTGTGCATGTAATATGAAGAAAAACAACTACGCTATTTGTGACTTCAATACAGTGCTGTAAATCAGAGGACATTTAAACGTATAATTTCAATTAAAGATAAATCAAGCACATTATTTACACCATTTAAATTTTGTAATTAATGACAGATTTTCTCATATTTTTATTAATTTTAGGAGTTAGTTTTAAATAGTCACCTTAGTTATAATAAATGGAAAAAATGTCCACTACATCATATTGTAATACTGTCAAGAGAGTAAAGTTAAAAATGCCCTTTACCTACCAGTTATTCTCCAGTTATATACCTTTTCTGTCCTATGTTTTCTGAGGGGAGTGATTTACATAGTAGCAACTAAGTTATTCTAAGTTATTTTGCTCCTCTCTGCATAGGTGCTTAACTATTAGAGTTTTCTCCTTCCCACATGCAGAATAACTCCAACATACTAATGAATGTTCATATTAAATCTGGCTGAGGACAAGGTAAAAAAGTGGGAGGAAACATAGGTAGTAATCTTTGGGTTTACTCATGGATGGATTAAGTCTATGATCCATAGACTGGTTTGTGTACTAAAACACAGACATGCAAAATGCACACTATGTGTACATAATTGGTAAAAATATTTTTGGCCATTCTCCTTTAACTGGGGATGGAGCTACCATTGTTCATTGCAGTCTACAGGATGCTGTGTTTTCAATGTACAGATAAATAGTGTTCAGTGCAAACCAAGCATGACTGGTGTGTATGTGTGCTTACACAAAAACAACACCTTCTCTTTTTCCCTTCACTCTACCTTCCCCAAACTGGGGGGAGGGGAGGGGACATAACCAGGACAGGTGACCCAAACCAGTAAAAGGGATACTGGCATATAACTTGCTTAGCCATAAATAGCTGGGTAAAGGAAGGGAGTGAGGTTCAGGGCTGTTTGTCTGGAAAGGTGCCTCCTGCTTCAAGCGTGGCTGGGCATCACTTACTGCCTTTGCATTGCTTGTTTTTCTATTCGTCTTTCCTCCATGCATTAAAGGAGTTTTTATTTTGACTCAAGAGTTTTCTTGCTTTCATTGTTCCTGTTCTCTTCCCTGTGCTGGGGGAACAGGGGGTGAAGCAAGCAAGTGGCTGTTGGGTGCTCAGCTGCTGGCTGGGGTCAAGACACCACACCCCTATAGCTTATTCTGCAAGCACACGGATATTATTCACATCCTTCTCTACAGATTTAACACTAGGCATAGGATGCACAAGCTCACACAGAAAATTTAGCTAAGAGAACACTGCAGTAACCACAAAACTGTCTATTTTGACTGTCTTAAATTTGGCAATGATGTGTTGTATTCATACTACATAGACTAGACTGTAGAAAGATTATTTGGTAAGAAAAGCCTTCAGGATGAGGAGAGGAAAGAATTGTATCCAAGGGGCTACCTCCCCCTCAGTTTTTCTTTTTTCCCTTTTGTGTTTCTCTTTTAATTTGGCTTAAAGGTCTAAGCACAACTGCAATACTTGGAGCAGCCCACTATCTTCACATACTCATTTCTTGTTTGGTGATACAATATTTTATATACGGAACATACTTTTAATCAGTCAGGATTCCACCGGGCAAGAACATGAATATTTAAATTGTTCCTTGAGGAATGTCACAATATTGTCTTAGCCCTCCTGAGAAAACCTCTGTCATCATTGATAATATCTTAGATAGTCAACTTCATCCAGCTTTTCAGGTCTATAATCCAGGAGGAGATTTTCAAGTTAACCTACCTAGGCAGTCTAAAATTATTATCATGATGTCCGTAGAGGTAAGACACCCAGTATAAGACACACAGCATTTGTGGTAGCTTGTTTTGTGGTTTTTTGTTTGTTTTTCTTTTAAAAACCAAACAATTCAATTTCAAACAATAGGTCTTAACACCTCAGCTGAATTTGCATAATGCCAGTGTAGAGGAGATGCAGCATCTCTCTCCACTCATTGCAGATGGCAAAAATCTGAACCCTCTGAGACAAAGTCAGAAGAGAATTAGTAAGTTTTAGTGTATCACTTCCAAATATCTTATCAATTTGTTTAGTATTGCACATAAAGACAACACAGATTCAAAGACAACTTACAAGTATATGGCCACCTACTGCAAATCAGCTCTGATAAGTGCCTATTTAATTAAAGTAAAAATAAATTTAAAAAGCTCTTTCTACTCCAACAGCAATTTAACTTTCCAGATTTTCCCTTTGTTGAACAATTATGTTGCTACACACATTTCAGTAGCTCTATTGCTAGAATAACAGTGACATAATGTCAGCTTGAAGCGTCAGCTTCTCAGTGCTATGTGTCAGGATGTTTCATTAGGTGTATTTATGTGGCAATACTGCCAAGTGTGATTGTGAGAAATATTATAGCCTAGAAGATTAATAATTGTGGCAAGTGGAAAATGGCTTTTGAAAATCCCTGAAACAGCATTGAAACTGATTTTCAAATTGCAACTCTTATTAGCTTTCTAAGGAGTTTTAAATACAGGAGTGAGAAGGTAGGAAACAGTAAAGGAAAGAAATTAAATGGAATGCTGATTCTCTGCCTTCATTTGTCCTCTCCATATTGTTCAAATAATATCAATAGAAACGAAATTTATTCTTGTATCTGCAGTTTGGGTCTTGTCTGAAAGGGAGCTAACCAAAGGAAAAATAACTAGCATGTCTCACTCCTCTTCTTGAACAGTACAACCATATGCATTTTCAAAGAATTAGAATTAAGTAGAACATGCTGAACTTTATCTAGCTATTCACCAATCAGGTCAAACAGCACTGGTCTTGTATTAGTTCATGACAATGCCATGGAGAGCCAAAATTGAAAGAATTGTTGGCTTCAGCAGAGAACTTTACATAGTAAAAATCAAAATTTCTATTAAACAGAAGGTAATTTTTGTACCAACAGCTCTTTCATATCATTAGCAGTTCCTAAACAATAAAAAAAAGGGGGGAAAAAAACCCTGAAATTTTTCCAAATGCATTTTCAAGAAAAATAAAGTAAAAAAGACTCTCTACATCCCCTCTGAACCCCAGCTACATACCTTAAAACAGAACTAGTTCAGCCAGAGTAAGAAAATTTAATCTGGAGTACAACATGGACAAACAAATCCTGACAGACCTCTACATAGAAATGAAAGTTGGGGATAAGACAAGCAACAGTTTTCCATTATTGCATGCAGAAAATAGGCACCATTAATTTATAAAATTTACCATCTCCACTTAAACAGAAAAGCTCTGTGCTTATTGCTTGAGCATTTTATACAAGAAAATCTTGTACATGTCTTTAGAACTCTCACAATTAACAAATGTCAGGACAGAGTAACTTATCCATAACCTAGTAATTTGATAAAAAAGGGATTATTTTCATACCTCTTCGTCTCACTATTTTTGCTTTTACTTTTCCTGTAAACTACTGAAGAATTTTTTTTTTTTTTTTTTTTTTTTTTTTTGCTGTTATCCAAGGACCTCTTTTTTAATGTCCTTTTCCTTCCCTCCTCACTCTAACTCCCTGAAGCAGGAACAGCTGCAGTGAAGAGCCCATTTGTAAAGCAGCCACGTCGCCTAAGTTCAAGTATCTTAAAGAAGCAAGGAGGAAGATAATGAATGCCACCTGTTCTCATTTCAAAATCCTGATTACAGGGCCATGGGAGAAAAGAAAAAGAGCCCCGACGAAGTTAGGGGAAAGAGATAAGGCTCTCTCTGATATCCACCTGGAAGAAAAAGATTAGAAGAAGTAAATGGGGAAAGGTCTTTGTGATCTGGAGCTTGAAAAAGGGGGAATTTCAATTGTAGAAAGACTGACCTCAAAATATTTTAACTTCTTTATATTCCTAGGGTGATGATGCCACTCCACAGCTGCTGCCTTGTTTTTTTCAGTTCAATGCAGAACATACCATTCAAGAGATCATGTGCCAAGCTTATATCCTGAAAACTCACACTCTGGGCTCACTAATGTGCCCTTGGAGATTTTCTGGGTGACCTGTGTTCCACTGCTTCTTGCACTCAGTATTGAAAGCAGCTGCTAAACAGTCTAAATATCCATGGAGACAGACATGGAATTATCCATGGTAATCACAGACATGGGAAAATCTATCTCAAGTAACCCTTTTATAAAATGACAGGTACAGAGCATTAGAAAAATCTGATCCAATCAAAATAGTAAGCTGAAAGCTAGGGATTGGTGGGTTAAAAGACTATGAGAAATAAAACTTCCAACTACCCTCAAAGGATACTATCTGGTCAGCAATTCATGATGTTCTCTTAGTTTATCTCAATCCCTTTAAGGACATGCTTTGAAAATTCATCCAGATGCAAATTTCACATTACTGTCTGAACCTCTTAAAAAAAAAAAAAACAAAACTAAACTACAAACCAAAACAAAAAACCACCTGTTCATCACTGAAAACTATATAAGATAAATGAAAATATTACTATCCATAAAAGAAAGGGATTGGTTTGAAAAATAAATAACTTTAATGCTACCACAAAATCTATTCTCACTTCCAGAGAGTCCAAATATTATGGAGAAACTTTGGGTCACATCACTCTCTCAGTGTTGGAAAGATTTTTGGTGTTTGGGGTTTTCTGTTGGGTTTTGGAGGTTTTTTGTTTTGTTCTTGGTTTTTTTTTTTTTTTGGAGAAGCCTATGAATAGGCTAAAACTGGGGAAAAGTGCACACACCAGGCACCAGGTCCATTGTATGAATAAAGTATCATACCTGATTTTCAAACTATAGCTATCCTTTCTTATGACTAACTCTGCTTCCATTCCTGTCAATGCAGAGGAATAAAGTGAGAGGATGAAAGGAAAAAAAGAAGAGAGCATCTGGACAAAACGTTATGGAGAACAAGGAAATAGACAAGAAAGAAATGGAACAGGAGAACTGGAGAAATAAGGAATTCTGAAAAAAAAACTGGGAAAATTGAACAGAGACGAACAGAGGAGCTATATTCAGAAGTGTGTGTCATCAGAGCATTTATCATTCTATGTAAGTAAATCACAAAATATTTATAAAGCATAGGATGTGTGAGACACCAGGTTTCTGTGAGAATTCATGTAAATCACTCTTGGACAACTTTTCTTCGGTGTATATTCAAACTGTCTTCTTAGGCACTAAATCCAAGACACTATGACACCCAATAAGTCTCTAATGTACCTGCATCTTAGAGTGATTGAATAAGGCTCCTTAGAGAAGAGGTGTTTTTATTATTATGGGATAGAGTGAGGAGCTCCCGAGCACTGAATGTCCTAGTGTACCTATTTAAACAGATTCCATCTAGAATCTTGAAGGACAGTTCAGTGCTCCCACACGCTAAACATGAAATGCAAAGTCTACAAAAATCAATCATTGGTTCATCTTAAAAATTACTGCATCAGGGATTTGGAGGAAATGAGAAAATGAAACTTTTGCAGAGAGCTCAGTGACTGAAGTCCAGAAGATGACTGGTGTGTCTTGGAGACTTGCCTCTGGGAATCTGACTGAGCACACACTATTTCCCAGATAAGTGCAGTAACTACTAGGCAAGATACAAGACTTCTGTGGAGTAATTCTTCACTTCCATTGAAAATAGGCTCACTGCGCAGAAAGCTATGCATGATTTACGGCAGCAGACAGAAGAAGAGTAAAAGAAGTTCAACTTTTGTAGCCCTGAATTACAAAACCTGAATAAATTGCACAAATTCCAGTAAGCGGGAAACGAATGTTCATCTGGTGAATTTTGCACTGAACTGAGCACAGCAGTGCATAAAGTCTGACACAGGACACAGAGATCTGTCTAGACAATCCCAGTGTGTTTTACTGGCAACTGCACTCCCCGGCCTGGGACTGATCCTGAATAAGTTCCTCTGTTCGGACTTCTGAAGCTATTCCTACAGAGAAGGACAAAGAGGAATTTCTGATTATTGATTTCAGACACCAGATATTACATAGCCCTGCAGAGCATGCAATCTGAGTATCCTATGCCCTAATCAGGAAACAGGCAGTCTATCTCTAGGTGGAAAGAAGTTGTGGAAAGAAGACTGGGGGTAAAATCATAGGAAACTGAGAAGTTATATTCAGATCCTAGGAGAGGTTGCAATGGTATGGAAAATGTAGGGAAAAATACACTTGTGGCTCCCTGGATGGAATGTGGTTGGTGTGCTTGAAACCTGTTCAAGGATGATTCCCCACACGGTGGGACTGTTTGTCAGTGTTTCCCTTTGTCTTGGGATTTGAGAGCCCTCCTCACCACCTTGCCCTTATTCTCAGCTGCCACGTGGAGCAGCATGAGGAAACAGTCACCATCTTGTCTTTGTCTGGGGAAGCCACATGTACAGGACCTGCACGGAATGTCTGTCATCTTCTTCTTGTTCTGGCTGCCACAAGGAACTAAGTCAAGGGGGTGACCATATTTTGAGAGAAAAACACCCTCTCTTTTTGTATACTCTTGTTATTATTACTACTGCCGTTGTTGCTGTGCATTTCTTATTCCGTTGCTGTTTGCTTTCAATAAATTGTGATCCCAATTCAGAGTCTGCTTTTGTTTCTCCCTTGCCAGAGGGGGCAGAGGGAAGGGAGTGGTTTATTTGGAGCTTATTTTCTAGATGGTGTTTAAACCACTACACGGTTAAAAAGTTCAACTTCCTAATGATTTGAGAAGTCAACAACCTTGCAGGACAGTTTCCTATAAGAGAGAGCCATAGTAGTAGAAGTTAGGAGGTTTATCATATTGGAAAAAAACCCCAAAACAATCCTGTTTTAGAAGCAGCAGTGGCAAGAACTGAATCTTTTAGATAGATTGACTTGCACCTCTTCCTTTAGCCATGTACACAGAACCTCCAGAGGACTCTGAATCTCTAGAAGGTGGAGTTTTATACAGCATAGACTAGTAGAAGACAGATTCTGAGGGAGGCTAAGAACTCAAATCAGCTGGTGGGATGACATGAAAGGTTCTGAAAACAAAAGCTGCCTTCTACAGCTGTGTCCTTATGAGTCAAATCCATACTTTCAATTCAGCAGCTATGAAAGGTTTTCAACAGACACCACATTTTCCCTCTTTAAGTGCCCACAGGAAAATCTCCTTCTCTCCCTGGCATAACTTCAAGGGCTTAGTTTGGGATCTACTCCTTGCTCTTCTCAAAAGTTTCCAAGCCTGTACTCCTTGATACTATCTTCTTGGTACACACACTGAAACTCCAGGAAAGACTCTGAGCTGTGTTGTGCCCAGATTGTATTTGGTTGTGCTTTGAAAAGCCTTCCCTCCATGAGAGGATTTAGTACAACACAAAAGGCAGCACCCGGATCAAAGCACACAGCTGGTCATTTAAAAGAATGCTGAAACACCCATAGAGGAAGCAGCTAAACTCCCCACAGAACAGATAGACTATCCCCAAGCCCTGTTGCAACCACCTGTCACAAGCTTTCTGGAACAGAGAAAAGCTGTTTTTCCTACCTGTGGCTGTGGAGGAGTGCATTGAAAGCCAATCCATCAGACCAGCTAGTGGTGAAATTGGTAACATTGACCTGTGGGTAACTGCGAGTCGACTGACGGACCCAGCTCAGCAGAATCATCTCGCTGTTTGTCTGCTGCAGTCCAGCCATGATGTTTTTCATTACATCTTTGACCTGCAATAAAAGACAGAATTTGATCAATGACTGAACTTATTAAAAACTGACTATTTCTTTTCTTGAAATGAAAAACCTTCAGTTAAATAAATTTCAACCTTAAAGAAAAAAACCCTAAGTAATTAAAGGATATATTTGTTTTCACAATGTAATGACAGCAATCAATTCTGAATGCTTAAAGACAGCAGCTACTGACATGCACTGAATGCATTCCTCCCTGTGCCACAGGTGAAGTAGGGACAGAGAAGTCACATTTGTTAGCATCACTTGTGGTAACACAGTTCTTTCAAACTAAGTATTTCTCCTTGTGGTTTTCTTTGATCTGGAAATACATCCTTAGTTAATATGACACATTACAGCAAAAATTGCTAAAATGATGAATAGCATTCTTCTCTCATTGACAGAGTTGAAATAGAACAGAGGCAAAATAAATTTCCTCAGTGCACAGTAGATAATGTTTTTGACTTAAAGGTGCAAACTATATTTGCATACATGCACTTGGACAAAAAGCCAATTTCATTGCATGAAAAAGAGTATTGTATATGTTTCGATTTTATTATTTTAATGAAGTTAATATTCTTTATTTTTCCCTAGAGAGAGTTTACCAATCTACAATTACTATTTTACAAAAACCCTAGAGGCTTTTATAAATGTTATCCTGAAGTTTGACATAATGCAGTAGATTTTTTATTTCCTATCAATTTCTTTAGTAAAAGAGCACATAAAACTTCTATTAAGAATTATTTTTCCGCAAAGTAATGACTTTTAACTCATTGCTTTCTCCATATATCTTTTAGAATAGCAGTTCTTTTAAAATATTCCCTAAGATATAATTTAACTATAAAGTTGCTTATTGCTGCTTCTTCACTTAGGGAATATTGCATTTCATTATCATTTTCCCCTTGAATTGCTCTGCCACCAGTATCAGTCAGTCAAAGAATAACATTCAGGGCAGAATCTACTTTATGATAAAGAGTGGACCACTTTGAAACTGTAAAATTGAAAGATAATATGCAGAAGCTGTAATATGAAAGAACAGTCAACAACAATAATTAATTACAGAAAAAACAGGGATAACCTTTTATTGCTGAGTAGGGTAAGTTGCTCACTAGTTGCACAGTTGATTTTCTGAAGATATGAATAACTGAAATAATATCTTGGGTTTGTATGTCAGATGCATATTACCCAAAGGATATCAGTCCCCTTAATTTTCCTTTTGAGAATTAGGAGTAAATATCACTTTATATGTTATTACTTTCTAAGATGGAAGGAGAAATTTATCCTCTCTAAATTTCATGGGATATGTTCCTGAGTTTAATCTTATTTTTCACCAAGGGAAATTAATATCAATTCTGTTAGATAAGAATAAAAGTTTTTTTATAGTTGTCTCCATTTTTACATCAGGAGAAAGAATAAAAAAGCAGAAGAAAATTAGGAAATATGCTCTTTATTTTGCTTCATATGGCTAAGTAGATGTTTTGAATTTATTGACAATATTTTGAGTGCCTTTATTTTTGAGAGATGCCAAAGTAGATATACATAATGCAGCAAGAAGCTGAGACTTGGCCTCTATATTCCCATGCACTTTGACTACTATAAAAATACAGGATCCTGGTGGTTTTTTTCATTAATTTGGATGCTTAAAAAGAAGAAAACTTTTGGAAATCGCATCTATTGTACCAAAGTTAAACAATATGAAAAACTAGAAAATACTGAAGTTACAGTTAAGGAGACTTGTCCAAGCTAAGATTTCCTTGTTCATTGCTCATTTTGTCTTTTATCATATACTTACATTTCCAAGGCAGAGTTTTCTGAATATTATAAGAAAACTCTAACTTCTGAACAATACACATTAGCATTAAGGATAGCTGAATGAATGCAGGAATACCATATTTAGAAACAGAAGGGTTCACAACACAGAATTGATTATGTGTTTGAGCTGATATCAAGCGGAAGGGAGCTGTGTCTATGAACAGAGATGATTAGACAAAATTAGTAAAAAAGTGGGCCACCAGAAAGGCAATTATTCAGATGAATTCAGCTGATGATTCCAAACCCAGCATTCACTTTTGCTTTTTAGCAAATGAATACAAAACAGTTTCAACAGTTTCAACTCACTTTGTTGAGTTAAATATGCTTACAATAGATAAACTTTTGTTCTCTTTTACCTGCATTTCTTTGCAACAGTGAAAACTGTTAAACTTATGTTTTTTGCTACCTCTTAGGGAAAGTCAGACATTTAAAATGCGTTTGGAGTTCTGAGGCCCCTTCCTCTTCAGTGAGAATTGGTGGATAACTCCAATTCTACAAGTGGAGCCACCTTGCCCACCTGAGTGCCCTGGGGGCATTGCCATCCCAGCCCAGCTGGCCCCTTGGCAGCACCATGGCACTCCTTTGCAGGCACAGCACCACACTGGCTGCACGATGGCTGGGTCCTGAAGCAAGATCTGTGCCTGAACACAGGAGTGCTGGATGGGTAAAAAAGAAGATTTTTTGAAGGTTTCTCAGTTAAGATGTACTGCTGGAAAAGTGGCACATAGAGATGTGTTCATGTCAGCCTGAAGAGCTTTTCAGACAAACTCCCTCAGAATCCAGGCTCAAATACTACAGTTATTTCAAAGTGCCTCTGCCTCATGCTGTCAGGGGATGAGTTGACCTCTGCTATTCATTTCTTTGTTACCTCTCCTTTCTAATGCAGTGTATCCTGGCAGGACACAAAGCTTTCAGGTGTAGGAAACTCTGACTTCCAGAGAACAGATATACTTGCTCTTCCTGGGGAATAGACATATGCTAAGGCAATAAGAAAATATTAAAATGTGATAGAAAGGGAGGAAAGGACAATACAGACATCCCTGAAATGGTTTCTGAAATGCCAGGCTGCCAAAAGGAAAACTGTGGACAGGAGAACACTCTTACTCTTGTCACCACGTGAAGGCAGTGGCCAAAAGCAGCACAGCCAGCCCTGGCTCACAGCAGCAATGGAACTTTGATCTTCCCCCTGTAGGGCCATGTCCTGGAATCTGGGCATGTGTGGCAGAGTGTGTAAGAGGACAAGAAACACAGCATGATCTCAGGGTCACACTGCATCTCTTTCACCTAAAACCAGCACGCAGGCACGTAACATTTTGTAAGACTGGCACTTGGCTTCAGTATGCCAGACCCTAGAGAAGAGGGAGGGAAGAGATAATCCAAAAAGAAAACAGTTCTCAAAGCAAAAATTTTTCATTTTTCTTAATAAAATAGGAAACCTACATCTCCCTGACAGAATTATTTAGCATGTTTTTTTACTTGCTAGATTTCAAATATTCTGACTGCATAGATTACATTTTTATAGCTAGAACCACTAAACTCTTTCCAAGTACATTTGATAAAACACTTTTAAGAACATTTTCATAGATATTCAAGACACCTATCAAAGTAAAGGATATTCTTTGTTCATTGATTCAAGGTGGATTGACAGAAGTATTTCATTTCCATAATCCAAAATCGAAATTAAGTAAAATGGTAATTCATATTCAAATACCAATGAGCACAATAACACTGATGCTTTTAATAAGCCTTCAAATGAGGCTGACAGGATGGTGAAATGCTCCACTCTTATAATTATTTTTGTATAGATCTTTTATGATTTTTCCCAGACAAAGTCAAGATTTGAGCCAAATATTTTTTGCTAGGGGTTTTCTTTCATGTTTTATATGAAAATAAATTCACTCCTAGAAACATAACAAAACAATTACACACTGCAATATAGGATGTTTTTCCACTCTTAGGAGAGTTTATCAAATATAACAGTTCAGAAATTAATAGTTTTCCTCCGTTTTTACTTAATGCTACTTAATCCTAGTGCTGCAGTGAGGCTGGGATCACAGAGCTGTGAGAAGGAGAGCAGCAGCTTCAAGAAAATAGAGTCTGATGGATTCAGTACTATAAAGAGCTTTGGCATCAACTCAGAACAATGGCTCCATTTTAGGGAAACTTTTAATAATAATTTGAATAAAACAGGCTATATAAGAAAGAACACAATCACCACAGGGGATAAAAAAGCCGTGATATTTCCACTGCACAGAGATGAGAGTGGCAACAATGCATCAAATCCTGTCTGCTGCAGTGCCTCTGCCACCTCTACCCCTGCCTGTCCTCGATGGGACTGCTGGTATCCATTTGGATTGGCACTGCCATTATTCCTTTCATGATTCTTTCTTCTACCATTTTTTTAAAAAAAACTGTTTTCACACAAAGAGATTAGGATTGCTGTAAGAGACCATCATGTTGTCATGCATAAGTACAGTTGTGTCCTTAATGTGGTCCTGGCTGCAGGACATGAAACTGTAAAAACTTCTTGCCTGTTCATCTACAACACCACAAGTGTTCACAGAAAAAAACTATCTCATATCTTTTTTGTCTGTTATTCTTTGTTTTAGATGTAGACGGATGGATTTTCTCTAAGTGACTCTTCTCAGGATCTGCAAAATCAGGATTGCACCAAACACAAATTACACAAGTATCCACTAAATCAAATAGCCTGTGTATCCCTTTCCATTTGTCTTTAGGCCTTCCACAGTCTACAAACAAATATAGTGATCTTGGTACTTTACCAAGCTGACACAAGTGGTAGATAAGTTTGGTGGCCTTGTCTCTGTATGAACAACTTAACTGTGTTTTAAGCTGTTTCTTATCAGGGACAATCTGTGATAAGCAAAACAATAGGAAATAAAATTTCTGAAGAAATTTAAAGCTGTGTTTCACCATAAGTTCTGTCAGTATGTAAGATATTACATATCTACCTATAAACAGGGCAGAACAATCACAAGCATATTCCAGATCATAAAATTAACCTCAAAATTTGAAAGAAAGTCTGAAAAAGAACAGGTTATCTCCACAGAGCTGTAAATCAGCAAGTTTACTTTGAGCTCTTCCAACGCTTTGAGGGAAATAGGCAACAAATGAATGGCTCCTGGGTGTTTTGTTTTGTTTTGTTTTTTAAGGAGAAAAGCCAAAATATAAATCTGACATTTTATAATTATTTTTTAAAATTACTCATCATTAAGCAAAAGGAACAGGGTTATTATTTAATAATGGCTTCTTGTTGCCAATCAGGTTTTAGGTACTCTTCAGAAAAATAATTAAAATTCTAGCCAAAATAGAATCTTATTTACAGAAATTTGAATAAAAAGAGAAGCCCAGAATGTGCAGGTCACTCTCATTACTTCATGACAAAATAAACACAGCAATGCCAAACTTATTTTTGCCTTTTTGCTTTTATATATTCTCATATATTTGTAGCTCTGTAGCCTATTATTGCATAACAACATAGATTTGTAGCTAGATTTTCACCTCCTCTAGTAGACAGAAAGACAGAATAGATTCCTAAAGCATCCAGTCCTATCTGGGGAGCAAAGTTAATTCCTCTGAGAACCAAAGTTAAAATAGCATCTTGAGTAATTTTCTTATAAACAAAGTATAGTTAGTATCTAAAGATTGGGGGGGGAGTGTGCAGGGAAGGACTGGAAAAGGGTGGAACCAGGGGGGAAATTACCTCATTACCTGTGCTTCTAATTGGGAATGCTTGTCAGGTATTCTAATTCACTAATATAAAACTGTGTTTGTCCTATGTGGAGGTGGAGTGGGCATTTTTCCATGCTTGCTGCCGAGGCCTCCAGTAAAGACCAGCTTGTGAATTACCTCCTATACTAATATTGCTCAAAAGTGTGTTGTTTTATTTCTCAGTCTTTAAGGCATCACAGACATCCAGGGAGAGACTAAACTTGGACTGAATCATTATGACTATGCTGACAAAGAGTCATTTTTTTATCACTGCTTGGTAAATATGATCCTTGGACTTTTCATCCACAGGTAGTTCAAGCTGAAGCCATGGGTACCATCACAGCTGCCATCACAGTTACCACTAGGCTCAAGAAGAAGCTTTAAATGAAACAGTTTTACATTGCAAACAAAAGGTTTTGGTTTTGACATGGTTGCTGTCAGAAAGCTCACCAGGCTACCTGTGTCTTTCTTCTGTGTGTCTTTGCAAACACATGTTCGGAGGAATGGTGGGAACAACTGAAAAGAAATTAGTAAGTACAAAGCTAATGCTAAAGCACACCTTCAATAGTCTGCTTCAGGATAAAATATGGAGAAAACAAAATATTAATGTGAACATGGTTTAGTCATCTCTGTCCATAATTTACATAAATTAAACCAGAGGGATTCAAGGATTATTGGTAAAACTTGCATAGCTAAGTATCATATTCCATCTGTTCTTAATAAGTAATTTAGAACAATTTATTCAATTAAACTAGGAATATTAAAACAGGAGACAAAAGAAGTGAGTTAACTATCTGCAGCTTGTCCCTTTGTTGTCGTCTTGAAAAATTAGAATAAAAATTTTCACTACTTAGATTAACGATGCATATCTGATTTTTGATAAGAGTGTTTCTGTTTCAAAATGTTTTAAACTTTGTTTCCCACCATCTTTTCTGGTTATTTTATAAAAAACTAGTAGATTATTGTTTGGGGAACATAGTAAATAGTAATGGATAGTCTCTTAGCACAGATTCATACAACACATGGATTCAGAGAATCTAGATGCTAGAACTTTTTGAATTTTGATTTTACTGCCATCTCAGAATGTTTTTAGTTAAGTGTCCTCATCTACTGTGATTTTTTTTATGAGTTCCATAACAGAAAACCCATCTCTCTGAAGAGAAAGGAAGCTAAATGAGCCACATCTGCTTCAATAAATAAGCAGTCTAGCAACTTTTTAGAGCTCTAAAAATAATTCTTGGCAGGATGGGTCAGCAGCAAAAAGCAATTGATGTGATCATTTCATTAAAATAGAGAAGCCACTCTTTCTAAGATACTAAAAGAAATCCACATTGGGTTTGTCTATCCATTTTTGTTAAGGTAACTCCTATATATAATCTTGTAATAGCTGACTGTGATATTACAGTCAAAAAAGTTTCTACTAATCCTGTAAAAACTATTTTTTCTTCTTAATAATGTCAGTATCCTTGATAATATGTAAGCAGACTGCCATAATTCTTACTGATTTAGCACATTGCAATGCTTATGTTTCCTGTGTAAGTTGTTGCTGGATAATAATGGGGAAAAGATCAGTGGAATAAAAGTATTTCACAGGAAGTAACGAGCAGTGCCACTCACCTGCCAGTGGAGGATTATATTCCAGATCAAACCAAGGGTCAGTTTATGATTTCCATCCACAATATCTGAGCTCCCTATATTTACCAAATCAACCTATATAAAAGCAAAAAAAATAATTGCAAAAGATTAATAACAAGCATAAGAGTTTGGAAGGAGATGACGAGACAGGCTAAGGAAAATCTGCCATTTGGTTTCTGTTGTTCCATAAACATACAGCTCAAATTTTATAAATGGCACAATTAATGTTCTGCAAAAAAAAACCAGCAGTGATCTGGAGTTCCTATTATTCCAGCTACAGCATGTTGTGAAACATAAAATGAAAAGAAATAGTTATAATAACTCAAATATCTTTTATATTAAGCTTTTACAATTACAAATCACACAGACAGAAAAACTACTGTACTCTGCTTTATGCTACCTTACATAATATAATTTTTTGACTGTTAACACATGCACATGTCTAGGCATTGTAAAAACCTACCAACCCAAGACATTACATATTTAGATTAAAACATAACTTGATTTTCCTTAATTAAATTCTATAATATATAAAGAAGTATACAGGATGTGTTCTGGCATACAGATAAAGCAGTGATTGTGATCTAAGCAAGTCTTTTCCACAACAGTTCATACAGTAATGTTGTTTTCCATAATTTTATCATGCATCTTCAATTTCCTAATGCATCACTATTTACCACCATGGAATTTTCCTTCCTCCACACAGGAAAGGATCCTTCCTCACTTTTTATACTCTCTGAATAAGGAAGCCAAATTCAGGGTTATAAATGGAGGACTATAAGCTGTCCTGAACATTTGGATAGAATTGTGACTCTAAAACTGGTATCCTTGCTGTTTTATAGATGCAATTTTTCATGGCCAGCACTGATGCTTTTTATGGCAAAGTACCCCATTCCTACAAACTACATTCTGTAGTCTCTAGTGCAATTTTGAAGTTATTTAAAGTTACAACTGCAAACTGACTAAAGTTTTTCACTCTCAAAACAGGCTGCTTTTTCTTTTTTTTTTTTTCAAGCCGTGAATTATATATCTTATTAAGAACTCTAAAACTCTCAAAGAGCTCTTTTCTTCATTTCTTCAAGAATTTGACATTTTGTACTAAAAGCACACAAGGCTATTTATTCTAACCATCAATGTCTTGGAATATTTCCCAAATGGAACTTAGACTTTAGATGCTAAATTTAAAATGGGAGTCCCTTGCAGCAAGTGACATCCTACACATTTATTAGGGCAGTGCCTGCATATTCTACATTTTTGGAAGTGGAAACCTGAAAACGTATAGAGCCCACATCTGTTTTACTGAAGCAGAGGAACATTGCCCAGTTTGCCACAGGGAAGTCTAAGCCTACACCACCTCTCACATCCCCCATGCTCCTCCCTCGCCCCTACCACTTTTCTATGGGAACAAAAAAAAGTCTGAGAAGGACTGACTGGAAGCAGCAGCATTTTTCAGTGTTACCACCCACATGATTACAGGACCTCAGAGCAAAGGTGGAACATATCAGCAGAAAAACCTAGGCTGCTCACAAACTTTAATTCACTTTAAAATCATTGATTTTGCATTCCTGAAGTCCCAGAGACTTCAACGGTCAAATTATTGAAGCTTAAGGAAACTATTTCAGAGGCAGGTCTTTCAACTTCATATTGACAGGATACAGTATGTCTTCTTATATACTATACAATTTTTTATATAGTTTACAAGGTTTTCATTATATTAATATGATGGCTACTGGATGACCACTTCACTTTCTAGAAGAATATTTTTTCTTCTGTCATCTAAAGTTGGAATACCCTCTGTTTTCTTCCCAGACTTGAAAGGGACCATTATTGTGTTCTGGAAAATGAGTGAAAAGCACGCCAGTGGATTCAGCTGATAGGCACTGAATACTTTAAAAATAATTTTCTATGATTGTTTGTAACCAGTTATGCAATCAAAACCTTCTTGTCTACAGTGAAAAAATGTATTGATGAGTTTTTTTCCCCAATAATGTCAAATGTTGTAGATTTTGAACAATTAGAAACCTTTCCTACTTGCTTACAGAAAAGTCCTTTAAATAAAAAGAACAATCAAGCTTGAGGTCCTTATGTCAATCTTTTAAAGTCACTTTCAGTTATGTACAAATCTTTAGGCGGATTACCTTAGATTTATGAAATCAATAACTTTTTCAACATTTGAACTCAAGCATTAGTGACCTCCTGCAGCTATCAAGAAATCCAATATAATATACAGCACAGAATACATTATCTCTGTTTTGTCACCTCTTACTGTGAAGTTTAAGCAAGTGTTATAGTTTTGTTTTCGTTAATTTATTCTTGAGGAGAGATATGATAAAATTAGTTGGCCAGAAGAAATGTCTGGTAAAATTATGGGTCCATTAAAATGCATGCATAAGAAAGATAATATGACAACATTTACTCAAGAATGATTCACAGGATACTGGCTTGAAAGATCAATCTTTACAGAGTAGAATTGAAAGTGATATTGATATGATTAGTGTTTTGAATCATGACAGACAGATGCCTTTGAAACTTAACAAAAAAAATTGTAGGAAAAACCTTGGGTTTTCAGACTTCATAATTGCCATAGATTGTGAGTAAATATTTTATATTTTTATAGGCAGCATCTTACAATCAGCTATGGATGACTTCTGGTATTTAACTTTAAAAAATTTATTTCAAACACCATTCATTAGAATAAAATCATGCAGGTTGATCTGTCTTCAGACAGCACCCATTATAGATATATTAGCCAAAATTTGCTGGAAGAGGGTTTTTTAAACTCCTTAAAACACATTCAACCCTGATGCTGATTGACAAAGTATCCAATTCATATTGATAATAATGCTCCAGTGTTTTTGTACTATAGACCAAGGTATTTGATATAACACCTCAAAAACATTTTGTGTGCTGTCTACAGGCTGTCTACAGGCATAATACTTACATTATTTCTCTGCAAAACATGGATTGCTTTGTTGACATTGTTCAGAGCATGAACTCTTGTGGAGCCCTTTTCTTTTGCCTACAAAGAAAGTAAATCAAACTTGACTGTCCAAAATCACAATGTAGAATATACTATATGTAACTCAAATCCTGTATACACTTCTAGTTTTCTATTTCACAACTTCATGACAACAGAATATTAACATCAACTGGGCTTATGCAGCTTCCCAACATGAAATAAAGTCAATTGTGAAACAAACTGGATCCACAGTTGGAAGGTAATTTTCAGTGAAGGAATCATTGTAATGCATATATAATTAGATAATTGCAGTTATTTTAATCATCATTGTCTTCTGCATGGCACAATATAAGAACATTGCTATGGAAACTAAACAAATAAACATTAGTTTCTTTAATATTTATGTACAAGTATAACATCTCTGGATTTTGATTCTCAATCTCCCAACTTTCTGATGAGAAAATGCTGTACTTACACAGTCTAACCAGTAACACAAGAGAAGACTTTAAAAAAAATGTGTGACTGTGTCACTTTAGAATTTCCAGGTTAATAAGAGCAAGCAGTTCTCTTTTCAGATAAGTATAATGAGACAAGATGGACCATATGTATGACATTATAAAACCATTCTAATTCTGCACATTAAATTCTATATCACCTAAACCCCAGATATCTAAACAAACCCTGCCTCAGACTTGTTTCTCTGTGCTGCACTTAGTAAGTGCATACAATAAAGTAGAATTTCATTTCAAATATATGCCTCGCAAAGTCTTACTGTCTAATACAGTTCCCAGTCACAATATTTCCTCAATTTTAATCTATTTCCTCTATTTCAATCTATTCGGAGCACTAAAAATACTTCCACAGGCCCTCATCAATGGCAGGGATTAGCAAATATCACCTACTACAATTATCACAATATTAAGACTTCAATATGCATTAAATGTGTTACAAGACACATACAAGTTTTTGGCCTGTAAGGCATTCCAGGAGCTCCAAAAGTCTTCGTCCATCTCGAAAATCATTAAAAAGGTCTTCAATGTGACGTCTTCCATACTGAAATGAATTCCAAAAAATAATTATTTTCAAAAAAAGAGCAGAAAGCTGTAAAAAAGCCAGTGTCAAAATATATATGGAACATAAGACACAAAGTAAAAGAAGAAAATATATCTGAGCTCACAGGATGCTTTCACATATATCTGTCTTAAACAGAGTTCTATTGTTTAAGAGACAATGATGCTTACTTCATTTCAAATACATGTCATTATTTCAAACAAATAGGCCAAAACTAAAGACTAATATATCTAGGAAACAAAGAAGACTGCAATTATGGTGCTAATCAGGAAGAAAAAAAAAATAGGAAAAATAATTTAAAAAACAAAACAAAACCACAAACAAGGAAAGAAACAAGAACAGAAACCCCAAACACACAGGAAGTGACATAAATTTTAAGTGCCTAGTAGGTGCTCCATGGGTCAGAAAAGAACCTGGAAGTACACAGAGAGAGATGAGCCAGCCTGATTCCAGTAAGGATCATAGAAACAGATCTATGTTAATAGGGCATGGAATTGTAGTGGATTGTGGCCTCACATCTCTAAGTGGCTGACAGAAAACTCACATTTTGTACTTTGCATCAGTGAAAGATGAAAGGAAATACTTTTGATTTTCCCTCATATGACACTGTTAAAAAAAAAAAAAATCACTCTTTCTGAAATTCAAACCAAGTTTCTGATCTGATGCCTTGATTAAAGCATGAAATATTAAAAATATAGACATACCTTTTACAGTCTAGTCACTCAGAAAGTTTTATGTGCACCTATGAAATTTCAGATATTTTTGTACATACGACAGCTCTTGAGAATCACAATAAAAAGCAGTGATTACTTTGTGCCATGCACAATAATTTCACATGTCCACATCTTTTCTAATTCATGCAGTTTGATGGATGCTTTGATTGATTTGAGAGGAAGTGTCTATTTTAATTTTCTAGAACTGATGCCATGCTGACCTACGTTGCTCATCTTCTGTTTTTACCACAGGGCAATGTAAAATTGGGAATCCGTATTATAGACAAAATATTTGCTTTTCTGTCAGCAATGCTGTTCTGGTACTCCATACAATCCTCATTAGAGCTAGCTGGGAATTTTATGAAAAGCATATTTTGTTAGGAAGTACCAATCTCTTTGAAAGGTTACTTAAACAGAAGACAAAGTTAAGGACAGCATCCAGCGCTAAAGTAATTTTTTTCTCATCAATACATATTTATGGGTACAGCACTGACTTCAGTGCTATTAGCTATTCTGCAATGACCTTTCTCTCTGATTGCTCTTCTGAAACAAAAGCTCCTTTCAATCCCTTCATTTATTGGTAAGGCGTTGTTTCTGTTTCATGGAACAAACAAATCCACATCACAAATTCTCTACAGCAGTGGGAATCCTTGTTTTCTAGACAGTTTTCACACTGTGCACAACACATTCCAACTAAGCTAATTTCTATTTAACACAAATGTTGCCACTTTATATAATATCTGAAAACCAGTACTGAACAGATATATGTATGATTTACTTGAACTAATCAACACCTTGAATTATCTGTTTAAGTAATAATACACAGCAACTCTGGATTTCCTGCCTCACATTCAGTCTGTGAAATGGTTTTATAAAAATATTTTACCTTGTGGGGTGAAAAATCATGTGCCATTATGCAAGCCATGTACAGAATTCCTGAAGTTGTAGAACAAATTTAAAATTAAAACACACAACTAAATCAGAGACCTTGTTTTCTTCCCTAATCTTGCAGAACAAAAGTCATTTTTTTGCTGTGGGGAAACAGAAGTTCTATGCATTTTAAGTGAGCTCTTTCACATTCTTTAGAAAGTTGGATTGATCAATAGGCCCTTCTGTAACACTGCGAAAGAATTATGTCCATAATGTTACTGGATCTCTCTGGGAATATGAGCAGAATTTTATTTTCACAATAGAATATAATTATATTAGTTTGTATAATACAGAAAAAAATAGAACCAGCCTTCATAACTGCCTGTATCACTGTCTTTCCTCCTTTTACAGCATTTAAACGATTCATAACATTTATGTTGAAATCAATCTGGGCAGTCAAAAATTCTGCTTAACAAATAATATGTTGTTTTGGGGGAGCTTTTTTTGGTAAAACTTTTAGAAAGAAAATAAAGACACAGCACGGTAGCATTCCTAGCAGGACATATTAATTAGAAATGTATTACAAGTAAACCTTAAACCAAAGTTTCCATTGATTTTTTTAGGGTCTTGGGTGTATACCTTCCATTAATCACAACTAAAAATACACTATGACACCCTACACTACATTCTAAACCAGAGGAAGACTGCTGTTTTTCTGGCAATGGGGTAATTATGTCTTCTTCCTCAAACAGATGGAATGCCTTCACATGATTGAGGTTGCAGTAAGTCTTGAGACACAAATGGCTCAAAGTTGCATCAGGTAAATTTATCGTGTCATTGGAAGGTGTCTGTTAACTCAAACTTTTGAAAACAGTGAAAAAACAAGCGTGGCTTGGTTGCCAAACAAATGGCTTGTTTGCCAAACAAATGCCTAGGCATTTGTTGCACAGTCATGCTGAAAATAAGATTTTTAAAAAACTTTTTTAGGTTGTGACCTAAAACCAGTGTCCTCTACCTAAGAAGAAGGAAAATGTTCAGAAGACTCTCATCTGCCATTTGTTATGCATGTTGATTTATTACTCACCCTCTATTACAAACTTATCTAAAACATAAATTTTAAAATGCCCAGAATAGCTTCAGTCTGAATTGTTGTTTCTCACTTAATTGTCTTTCTTCAAAATCACAGTGATGGGAGAGATGGGGGAAACAAGAGAGTAAAGGACACAGGAACGGCTAAAGATACTGGATGTGTAGCACAAAGTGACTTTTCACCAGAAACAGAAATTCCTTTCTAGAAGTAGAACAAAATTAAAATCTAAGATAAGGCGTCGTTAAAATCTGAATTACTAGAAAGACTAGGGATTTAAGTATGTGGCAGTTTTATATATAATTTTAATTTTCCATCTTAGAGTGAAATAAAGTTCAAAACATAAACTTTCAAAAAACACAAACTAACAAACTTTTTTGTTAACTGATAGAGGTGTTGGCTGCAACTGCTTATTGTTGCACAATATGAGGGGACCTGAAGGAAATCCAAGGCATCTATTTTAATAGAAAATTACAAAAAAAGAGATACATATGGGAAGATAAGACTCCTGTTTTATTCTGGATTAAATTAACCCTCCAACTTAAATAAAAAACTGTGGAAATGAATTCACATATTACACTGGTATGGGAAAACCAAAACTACCTGCACTACAGTATGGCCAACTACATAAGCCGTAGTCTTAGAACTACATGGTATTGTACAAGTAATATGTCAGGAAAATGTGGAATTTGCAGTAAAGTCTTCCCCCAGGCGTTGTAAGGGAGTGAAGCATATTTAGAGTATTCCATGTAGTAACTCAGCTGCATGTACATATTTTAGAATGCTTTCAGTATCAAGAATATTAAAATGCTATCTCTGACATGTTCCAAACTCAGACAGCAGTTGAAACAATTATATGCCAAAGAACATTACCTAAAACCAACAAAAGCTGGTGAAAAAGAAAAAAAAATAAAAGCAGAATCAGGAAATAAGACTGAAATCAAGTGTTAATAGATAATTGCAGTTGCAATTTTTTTGGTTTGAATACATTTAGGTATCTCAAAAGATCAAGCTTCTTCCTACTTATCTCACTGTTGTCTACTTTCATTGTCATTCTTGTGTTCTTTCCAAGGACTCTATAATAGACTTCATTATCACTATGTAAATTTTCCAAATAAATTTTATCAAACAACTAAATTATTTAATCATCTTATTCATCAGATACATTATGGAGGAAGCTAATATAGCGGGAAGTATTACATGAAAGGCTGGTATTCTGTGAAAAGCACTCTATTCAGAGCTACATGCAAGTTGGTAATTATTAAAGAAATACAGATAACATAATGAAATAATTTAAAAATAACTTGCCTAGAGAAGGCACAAAGACATCTGTTCATGAACAGTTAAATAAGTTAAAGCTTACAGAAAAATTTGATTAGCATAAAACTGTTAGCAGTTATATTTTTGAATAAATTAGCAGAGGCAAATTCTTCATTAAATGAAATTGGAGCAAAGAAAAAGGAAATAGGAAGGGGAGAATTGGGAAAAGAGGGGAAAACAAAGGAAGAGACTGTGATTAAGAAAAAACGTTTAGGTTTAAGTGGGACCATGGAGAAGACATGAGGAAGTGGGATTGAAAGTATACCTCGACCCTAGAGGCATGGCTGTGGAAATGGCAGGCAAAAGCAATCACAAATGGGGGTTCTTTAAGGAAAGTTGTTGCTCCAACTTCCAGTGGACAGTTTCCCAGACAGAATGGCAGGGCTGATTGTATTACTGGAAAGAAGATTATTCTATGGAAAGAAGTCCTAGTCCACTTCTATGAGAAAGAAATGGGGAATCTTGGGATCAAGATCAGAGGGCCCTTCCCCCAGTCAGGTGGAGGAGAGGGATAACCAGGATTACTGGACTGTGTGGATTTGAGAGCCTGGTACATCGGCCCCACACTGGGCACCAGATGGATCTGTTCTGTTTTAAGCCCAGTTTGCACATAAGCCCAAACTGCTGCTCACCCACTTCCCCCACCCCGGCCACTCACAGCCCATGGGAAAGGGTTTGGCATCTGTTAAAGGGTAGTGGGTAACTGCACTGTGCATAATTTGTTTTTCCTGGGGTTTATATGTATGTGTATTTTTCTACAATACTATAATAATAATAATAATAATAATAATAATAATAATAATAATAATAATAATAATAATAGTAATTTATCTCAAGCTTCAAAATTTTTCTTTTGATTCTCTTCCCTATTCCACTGGAAGGAGGAGGGAGTGTGGAGTGAGGAAGCAGCTGCATGGTGCTCAGTTACCAGATAGGATTAAACCAAAACAACTCATAAATATTCTCCCATAAACATGAAGGGTAGAAATGTACTTCTATTTCCTAAGATTCATAAACACTTAAAATTTCAAGCAATGATTCTATAGTAATATTTCCAGCAAAATATATGATGAAAGAAGATTGAAACACAACTATTATTTAAAATTCTTTAATGAGCATATATTTTTACTGTTTCCTAAAAATGTCATGTAATAGATACATTTTCACATTTTTTAAAGAAAAATTGCAAAGGGTAAAAACTTGGCTGAAGAAGATATCCCTGACTTTTCTTTTTGAAGACAAATGTGCTCTTAGCTTACACTTTTTGTTTGAGGTAGATGACTGCAAAAAGATTATTACAGTAAGACAAGTTGGATGTTATTTCTTATGCATTTTACAGCATTATTGGCTTGTTATTATCAGTTCATATTGGAAATCTAGCAACTGATACTGTAAACAGATGGAGAGAGACAGAGAATAAATTAAAAGAGAAAAGGCACTTTAAAGGCAGAGAATTCAAGGTTCATCATGACACTAAACAAAAGGTTTAATGTATTTGGTGTACATAGGAAAGATCAGTTTACAACAAAAATAACAGACACAGAAGCCTTTCAGACTTTTGGGACAGGTAAAGAACTGGGATCAGATCTTGGGACAAGACCTTCGACTCCACAAGGGAGAGGAAACCTGGACTGCAGAGGTTGGAAGGGAGCTGCAGTGCATTCCATCTGTGCCCCAGCATGCAGGGCTATGGAACAGAGAGGCAGAGGTGCCTGCAGTTTGGTCAGGACCTCAGATTGCTGATTGATAATTAAAATACTTAAAAGACAAGGTACAATACAGAAGGGCAGAAGGACATAAGACATGAATTTTTATATAACTTTTTCAAATCATTGTCTCAAGTTCAGTTTGTACATCTCTAAATTTTGCTGAATAGCTGTCAGTTTAAAAGAAATATAAACTTTGTTGGCTCACAGATGTTACCCTTATTAAGACTTTAAAGAATAAGTCTTTTCTAACAAGCAAAATATTTGATGTCTCACTCTGTGAAACAGTAAAGGAATGATATTGAACTACTCTCAACAGATCTTTTAAGTCAGTTTTAATAAAAGAAGGACTATAAATACTTGTTCTTGCTCTGCTAAAATATTAAAAGTTCAATTTCTCTCCCCAACATCCTTGCTTCTGTTTTTTTCAATTCTGCTGGGAAGTTTGTCAAAGTGACTGACATTTTGTTTCATTGATGCTGGATTACTATTACAGCAGAAAAGAATATTGTCCCACTGCAGAGAGAAGAAAGATGCAACAGGCATTGTTTAATTAGGCTTTAGGTTCATGGACTCATGAGAAGCGTCCAACAATAACTTATCAGCCACACCATCCTTCCTCCCTTCAGCATTCCTTTCCCTGTTAAAACATGGATGCAGCCTTTCTGCTGCAGCTGAAACTCTGTGTTGGTCAGTTGGAGGTCAAACACTGCATGAGCACTTTGCTTCCTTACTGGCAGGGATCCAATGTTTCCCAGGCTTTATGGTAGACATCTCTATTTTTGCTCTCTAAACTAATGTCAGAGAAATGTGCCTTTCAACAGAGAAACAATCACAATGCCTGCAGCAGGCCCAGAACACCCAACTTTACTCTTAAAGAGGGATCTGGGGGCAGGTCCTACCAATTGTCTGAAGGCAGCTCATGTTCATGGACAGGACATGCACTCCCAGAGTAGAAGCTGGATTCATATACAGACCCTGAAGTTAGGAAATGATACCAGATCCTCCTGGGACTTCAGTTCTAGTAAAAGTGTATTTTCCCCTCAGCACAGTAATTATATTTTTCTCGTATCATTACAAACAAGGACACCTGTACACACCTGAGTTTCTGTGGAATACTGTGTTGTTTGCATTCTAAAATAAATCAGAAAATCTCATTTTAAGTGCCAAATATTCCTAGAAGAGAAACAGAGAAACATTGACACATACAATTATGTTAGTATATCTGCCCTTGTTTCCTTAGCTCACAGAGACTCACATCTAAATTAAAAGTAATTTTTAATATTTTAAAGGAAACAAAGTTTCTCTTTGGCAAGCAGTAGAAACTCTTGGTTGGCATTCACTGCATTTCTTTTAAACAATATAAAGCTTACAGGGATACACAAAACAAATCTGGCAGCTGTCTTTTCCACCAGTTTAATCTAGCCAGAAAATGCCCTTGAAGCATTTCTTATTTTGCAGCATGTGATGTTCAAGGCCATTAAGAACTGGATGACTGGCAATGGCATAAAAAGAAACCTGCTGGAAGTGGGAATGAACATGCATTCAGCAAGTTCCTACGAGGTTTGAAGAGTGAGTTGTCACTTCAGAGTCAAGGATAGTAGCTCTCCTTTGACAGGACAGCCAGTTTCATGCAATCTAATAATTGACTTAAATGGAGTTGCTATTCTTTTCAAGTATAAATATAGTTATGTTATCCGCTATGCAAAAAGAGCATAAAGATGAAAACTACCATAAACTAAAAACTAATTTTATTTTCAGTCTTATCTCAGATGTAACTTTCAGTGGAGGATGGAATGTTAATTGTATTTACATGTTTGAGAATATCTGTATTGTTTTAATTTACAGTGTTTAGGTAGTTTTTGGGGCTCTAGTGGGTAGAGTTTTAGCAACATTTTTTAACACTAGGAGCTGAAAAGACTAAAATGCAGGGTTTTGGAAAGGAAATACCAGCCCACTTACAAGTGGAGAAACACAAACTGTATCTGGCAGATGCCAAATGTAACAACTGTTGCTAAAATTCTCATTTAAGTTTCACAGCAGAATGTTCCATGGATATTTGTTGTTCAAGTAATTTTTTTTTTTCCTACACATTATTATTTTCTGTTTTTAGAAAACAGAATGAAAGGGATTATCTTCAATCTTGATGAAAATAATGAGCTTTAGTGCAAAACCTCAGAGAGCAGAGAAAGATTCTGAATTTTTTGCCTTTTGTCTTACTGGTGTTCTGCATCTTAGAGAACAGCTTAATTTTTATGCTAAGAGATCCAGGATATATAGCATGTACTGTGTTTCCTCACATATGAAGATGCCCTTTCGGAGTTAGGATTCTCCTCTTACTGACAGACAGGCTTTAGCAGTACTTTTTTCATCAGTTTCGGGCTTGAATCTTGTCTACACAGAATACAGAAGGTGTATAAAGAATAAGTAGAATTTCAACATTTTATTTTGGAATCCCTTCAGGTACATAATCTCATCTTTGAGAATAAATAAAACAGACAAACCCCTTCCACTGTCTATACTTGCAATAGGCAAATAGTCAAGCTTCTAAATAGGTGCAATTGTAATCAAAAAAAGCAAATGCAATTCTCATGAATAGGAAAATAAAAGGAGCAAATTCCCTATTTATAAAACACTGTTATTACTTGAATTATAAATGCTATATAAACAAGATATAATCTTGATCACTTCTCCTCTGACTAGGATGTGAAACAGGCGAATGTGATGTCTTATTTGCACAAAAGCTTTAGAATGAAACTGAGTTTGACCCTACACAATGGCTCAGATACTTGGTAGCTCCATTTGTGTGTTTGGAAAGTGGTGGCACAGCCACCCAAAACAGAGAAAGTACCTTGGACAACTGGGTAAACTAAGTCATTGTAGCACATCATCCAGTTTGTTTGATTTGATGTCACCCACTGAGAAAGTCCAAAAGGCAAGAGTTCTGACACTTCCTGTCATGCTTCTATTCCCACTAATCATTGTTTAGATTTTTTCTTTTGTCTTTCATTAGCATGTCTTGATCACAAAACACCTGACTATTATTTTAACAAAAATCACAAAGGAATAATGAGAGAATTGGGGCATCAAACAGAAAATAAATAAGTAATTAAATTATGTATTTAGTGTTTTTCAGTGAGCAGTCATCCTGAAGAGCAAACACAATTTGGTAGCCAAACAAAAACTAAACTCTTAATATATCTGCGATAGGACTGCTTGCAAATAGTTTTTTTCTTCCAAATGTATTTTCATTATCTCAGCTGAACTTTTAGTACTGACTGTAAGTGGATGACTCACCCTCCATCCTAAAGAGTCACAAATATTTAATCAAACTTACTGCATTTTCTGGCACACACACACAGTTACTCCCTGTCACCTTGTTACATGGAATAGTTAAATTAAGTAAATTATTATTTTAAATATTACCATTTAAATCTGTAGCAATTGTAAAATCTATACCACCACATCTTTGCTGGCTGATGATCATTTTCACTTAGTGAAAAAGAAAGGCCAGTATATATTTATTCAGAGTGAAGTTTGCTCTATTAACTGCCGTTCAGTGTTGAAACCCAGCTGAGCAGGAGGACTCACTGCATGCACTACAACCAAGAGCTGTTCTGGCACTTCCCCTACAACCACTCTTCATATTCCCAACAAGCTTGTTTGCAGTAAATGAGATATTAATTTAAATGACATGCCTAAAAGAGTGAGTATACCTCCTCTGCTTGAGCTCAGGAAGGAGTTTAAAATAGATTATTCCACTTTTTTTCCCACCTGGGGAAGTCAAGCATAACTTAAGAGACTGAAAATCTGCCTATAAAACTACATGTCTGAAAGGATACAGTTTTCCAATGCAGACCATTGCTCAGCTTATTTTTTTATTATTATTATTTATCAAGATATGTCATTCATTACCTAAATGTGAGAAATAGGTTTCTATTAAAAACCAACAAAAAGAATGAACTCAACAATTTTTGAACTACTACAAAAAAAATCAGTAGTCTGCTATAGGGCAAGCTTCTATATGTAAACATTCAAGACATTCAGAATGAAATCCTAGAAAGAAAAAGCAGCAAGAGGATGGTATCTGCATTGGAACAGCAGAACATTTTTAAACACCATTAAACAGCAGGAAAAGAACAGAAGTAGAAAAGTTCTAATTCAAATGTACATGTATGGCAGCCTGCTAGCCTGACAACAGGATGAGCTGTGAGTGCAGCACCACCATTGCTCAAGGCTGCAGCAACCCTGACCTCTGTGACAGCCAGCCTCTTACTGCCAGACAGACCAGTCTGTTCCTCATTTCACAACTATTCTACTTCACACCTCACAGAAGTCATGAGGTCTAATTTCAGATTTTATGAATGGCCAAAAGCATTTTATAGTTGTGTTTTACATTATCTGATTATATATGCCCATTACTCTAGCACTTTAAAACCTCAAGTTCTATTCCCCCACATTGGTACCATTACCATGATATGATATACTCAGGATGTTGGGAAGAAGGGGAAAAGAAAGAAAAAAAGGATATTTGTTTCTTCTCCATATTTTTTTTTTCATTTTTCCCTCGGAATACTCCTAATGTTAATAATGCATGCAGGTAACAAATATATTACATAATTTTCTTGTATTGAAAATAATATAAAATTTCCATTTTTCTCTCTCCACAGGTCATCAAACCACAAACAAAGTTTATGTGGAAAATAAATGAAATTATAACTGGTCACAATATTAGAAGACATGATTAGATTCTGTGTTGATATTTCTATGAATTCTGCATAACATTGCCTTGTAAACAGGTTCAACATATTCCTTATGTATAATATAGCAAGTTGCTGTGTTTAAGCCATCAGCAGGTAGTATGCACATGCACCTTAAATCACCACAACAAATTATGGTAGCCTACCAAAAATGATTGGCAGATGCTTATTTTGTAATATCTAGCAATAAATGACATAGAATCTCAAGGGAATTTATGTAGCAACTTGCATTCGTGAATCTGGATCCCTTTTTGTAATTAATAAAAATATCAGCATACGATGAATTTCTCTTTAAAAGCAATCATTAAAAATTGACTATAGCAGAGTGAATAAGGAAGAAATAATGAGATTTTAGCTTGCATTTTAGTTGCATTTTCTGTGTTAATAACTTATGAGTGGCTCTAGAAATCTATTTACCTTTTTGTTGGATTATACCACATTGTGCCCATCAGTCAGCTGTACATCTATATATACATATATATGCACACATTTAACTGATAATGTAGGGTTTAATTTTAATCTTAATTGTTTGCATGTCATTCTTATAAAAGTAATGCAGGAAAAAAAAGTAACCCTCACCCTGAAACTATACAAAGGAAACAGACAACCACCAACCATTCTAGAAACACAACCTGAAGACAGTGGAATGAACCAGCACCCATCTGAACATGGAAAACCACATGTAACACCAGAGCTTGGGGAACATGGTTTTGATTTCCTGAATTTAAGCCCATACAGCTCAGTGTCAGAGACTCAAATCTCAGCCATCAGGGCTCAGAGTGTGATATGGACCTCACAGTATCAGTGGAGTTGAACTTGACCAGTGGAGTTCCACATATGCACCACAGATCTTTCCATCTTTCAAAATTAGAACCATTTTCTGAAACTGAGAAGATATTATCCCCAAAGACACCCCTGAATGAATAAATCAAGGCAGCAAAAGAGAATAGACATGGGACAATTCTATTTTTACTTTCAAAAATTTCATTCAGCATTTTTTAAAAGAAAACTTTGACATGAAGGAGTTTTAAGAAAAGACTTGGAGATGCATCTTTTTTTAGAAATATTCTGGGCAACACCCTCACTGCAGATGGTGCCACCCTGTCATTGCCATCTGCCTATAGAACAGTATCCCCAGCATCAATAATGACATTTTGAGTCGTGCAAATCCTCACACCTTAAGTGCCCTGGGTACACAAAGAGGAACCCCTGCACCATGGGAATCCTCTTTGATGTGCCTCGGTGAGTTTCCAGTGGCTGGTCCTGAACAGCCTGCAGGCCCACACATCATTCCTGCCAGGACTAATGCATAAGGGGACATTGTGTCTGACTCAGCACTCTCTTCTCAGAATTACTGGGCCTTCAGGAAGCAGCTATGCAAATCTCAGCACGATATATGGCCGGTGTGTGGACGTGATGTATGTAACACAGGGGTTACTGTGGGTTACACAATGCATGGGTTCACACAATTCATGAACTTCACTCAACTGCTGCTATGAATGTTAATCAGATATTCGGTCTACAATCCACATCAGGACTAATTAAAAAGTGTTATTTACTGTAGAGTGTAGGCTTGCTCAGGCAACTGCCTGACATTAATCAGCCCTTGAATGCTGGAATTTAAATCAAAAATATGCAAAAAAATTTATGAGTAATGCCAGTTTTGTTTAGTGTCACACACTATTAAATCAATGAGGACTAAATGAGCCTTTATGCAAAGATACTTATAAAATCAACAACTGGTTTTCTGGAGTTCATTACTGCTTTCAAAATTTTCTGTTACTGTCAAAGTCAGGAAATTTTTCATGAAAGTTCTAGGAAATGTTGCTGGTTTACTCCTACTAAATTATTTAAACTCTACAGAAAGACACAAATAATGATCAGGGGACAGATTTCACCTTGAGATTTCCATTTTTCCTGGAACAGAAACAAATTTTGTGCAAATTCTGAACTATTTAAAGCAGTTTTATTAATTTATTGAGTACTGTGGTATTTCCAGTTTAAAGCCCTTTTGTATGAGGACAGATATTTTAATAGGGTATATAGCAATAGGATAAGGGGTAACTAAAAGAGAGAACATTCAGCCTAGATTTAAGGAAGATTTTCTTTTACATTTATGGTGGTAGAACACTGGAACAGGTTATGTGATGGATGTCCCATCTCTGGAAACATTCAAGGTCAGACTGGGCAGGGCTCTGACACAAATTGTTTACTGGCAGATATCCCTGGTGGGAACTAGGTGACCTTGAAAGATCCTTTCCAACCCAAATCCTTCTGAGTCTACAGTGCTGGAACAACCTGAACATGAGTCTCATCCTAGAGGGAGTTGTGCTATGACAGTGTCCTGGTTTCTGCTGGGTAGAGTTAATTAATTTCTCTTCAGTAGCTGTTACAGTGCTGTGTTTTGGATTAGGAATGAGAATTATGTTGATAACACACTGATGTTTTGGTTTTTGCTGTCATGTTTGTCCTAAGTCGAAGGCTTTTCTTTTTACCTCATGCTCTGACAGTGAGAAGGCCAGCAAAAGAAACTGGGAGGGAGTACAGCTGTGAGAGGTGACCCAGAAAGTCAATAGTGTCCTGGGTGGCACCCCAAGCAGTGTGGACAGGTCAAGGGAGGTGCCAAAGGGATATTCCACACCACAGATTGTGGTATGTCCAGTGTATAAACCAGGGGGAGTCACTCAGAAGGGTAGCTGACTTGGTTTCAGGAAGATGGAGTCTTCACTGGGCTTTCATGTGCTGCTGTTCCAAATAAAGTTTGTGGAAACATGAACACAACTATTTAAAACAGATTTCATGCATCATAATTTTCAGTTCCACTCAAAAGAGTACAAATGTGTGCAACAACAAATCAGAAAAAAATTGTAGAATGCATAAAAATGATCATAAGTACAATAATTAAAAGAGCATAAATAGATTATATACAGAACACTACAACAGAACCACAACTGTTTCCTGTTTTAAAATCATGTTTATTTACTTTTAATTCACTCAACTGAATCTACAATTAATTGAAAAAATATCAGCAATCAACTATGCATTTTGAATTTTTTTTTCTAATAGCTGGCTATTCATTCAAATATGTGCTCTCCTTCCTAAATTTCTTCGTTCAATGAAATTTCAGGAAAACTGCACCACAAGAATTTCAGTGCAAAGTAACTTGATTTTGAGTAGAATGTAAATAATTTAAAACGCATACATTTTAATGCAAGGGAACCAAATATTTTGCAGTAATCTACCTCATTAATCTACCTAATTAAGCCCCCCTTTAAATGACTATAATGCTTATAATCAAAGTTCACAAATTTCAAAATTTAATATATGCTCCATATATGCTGACTCGTCTAAAAGATTTTGGGAAGTATAATTCTATTTAGACACCTATGAGATTATACAGTTCTTCAGACTCTTAAAGGACCTTTCTCTACACAGCTAAGTACAATCTTAAGACCTCCCTAATGTCCATGTGGTTTCACATCCATGCAGAAAGCATGGCCAGTCTCACTTCATGGAAATAGAATAGTGGGTAACTTGGCACTGTAAAAGAGTAGAATCCAGAAACCAGCAGAACAAGGGACTGGTCAGTCTTCCTCCAACAAGAAAAAACGATCTTTAAGATCCTCTGGTTCCATCCCCCCTGCTGTGCACACGGATACCTTCCACTGGACCAGGTCTTGAGCACTTGTAGGGTTGAACCACCTACAACTTCTCTGGGAAACCTGTTCCAGTGCCAGCCAGCATATTAATTTCTACAAGAAACAGCCCACCAACCTGCAACAGCCAAACAAAACAAAACAAAACAAAGCAAAACAAAACTAAATTTAAAAAACCCAAAAACTAACAAAAACTAACAGCAACAACAAAAAAAAAATGTAATCAGACTTAGAGACTAGATGAGGCTCTCCTGGGCACTGTGTGATACCTTTCCGACAGGTAATCCACTAGCTGTGTAAGGGTATCGTATTTACAATACTTATATGCATGGTGCTACAACATTGTAATACAGATGTTTAACCAGCCTTTATTAGTATTAACATTTTCTAGTAAGCCTCTGGCATCTGAAGACTTCAAAGAGTACAACCATATTTTCCTATGCTCAGAACATATGCACAAGAAGCAATGATCACTGTCTTGAAAAATCCGGGATTTAATTTCAAACAGCGTGAGTTTCCCCATGGCTTGCTTTTCTTTGATGGAAGCATATGTTCCTGAAGGCCAGCTTTTGGCCTTATGCTCCTGTCAGTACTGAGAACTTTGTTTGCAAGTAAGAGGACTACTGGGATGAGAATGATGATTCCAAGCCATATGCACTAAGGATCTTATCTCAAGTAATTGCGAGAAATCAGGATGTTTGTTCTTGGACAGGAACTCACTCCAGTTTGAAGTACAAAGCTTGCACAAAATATTTGTACGAGAGTCACTTTTCAAGTTAATGTACAGCAATATCTTTACAACCTGAAGAAACTAAGAGAGTCTTACTGATCTTTCTTATTTTCAGTAGAAACTCACATAACCTTAATGAGAGACTGAAAGATTATGGTTCACGGCTTGAACATTGTTATGAAGGACTTTTGGCCCATTATGGTTAAACTGTTTAAAGAAGCTGCAATGACCAAAGCCCACCCCTCTCTGAATATGCCTCCTGACTGGAACTTTGGACTGTGAGTTAAGCCACTGTGTGGGAACTTGAGATTAAAAAAAAAAAGTGATGCTATTGCCCATTTATCTCAGGTCTAGGGAGAAGTAAACAAGGCTGAGGGAGAAGAATGCATTCACGAGAAAGCCAAACCTGGAAGGTGCCCAGAAAACCAGCTGTGGCTGGGTTCATGGTAGGGGAGGGCAGAATCCACAGGTTCATCTGCTGAGGTCAGGCTTGCACAGACCCCCACAGCCAAAGAGGGAGGCAGAGAGCTTTGGGGATGTGGCATAACCTCTGGTCAGAGGCAGTGAGCACCCATCCTCCCTTATACAAACTGGCCCTGTTGTAAAACTCAACACTCCAGGAAGGCCACATATGTGGAACATTCACACAAGAAGCAGCTGAGGAGATGACATAAACCATCAAAGAGCCCCAAAGCACCCCCCAGATTCATTCTTGAGGCCTTGCACCAGAGCACTGCATGCGATGCAAAGTGATGCAACAGACCCAGAGCCTGTTGCAAGAAACTCTATCAAACTTGCACCTCCAGGGGAGGCATTCCCACCTGGCCTGAATATATATTAATCCATTGAACTCTATGTTTTGTGGGAATCTCACCACAGAGAAGACCAAAAGAAGATCAACAGGACATCAACAGTATCCATGGAGTGGTGATATTTTCTCCTTGATCTGTCTCTGTCATTCTCTTTCTCTCCCCCTCACCACCTCTTTTTCTATTTCTATCTATCTCTCTACCTCACATTTGCTGCTAAATACAATCCATGGCATATGGTCTCCTTTGCATTTGAAGCATCTCCCTAATAATTTTAATAACTGGACCTTAACAACCTATAAATGTTTTGTAAAGCATGCTACACTTGTTTAACTATATAATTTCTTGCAGAGGGAAGGGTTTACCTGCCTTTAGAACTAGACATCCTAGCAAACATTATTTTTCTGCTTGGTAGGGAAAATTACGTCAAGGTTTTATGCTATTTTTAATAGTAAAGGTTTATCATAACCTTCTATTTTGTCAGTACATTGTTTCTCTCTGAAGTTCTCTTTGATATATCCCACATCCCACAGTTACTTCATTGTGCCTTAATGATGTAATAGAAATTGTACTGAATACACAAACATAATAAATATTTTTCACCTTCGTCCTTTTTTTATTCAGCTTTTTTTTCTTTATCTGTTTCTTCCTTTTGACTGAAAAAAGTCCATACTATTTTATGGGACATAAATTATTAATAGAGATACAAAATACAGCCTGAATTTTTGGTCTTTTTTTTTTCCCAAAATGTTTGGCAACTTCTAAGTACTGCTACTAAAAGAAGACAACCTTGTCCCATCGTTAAATTTACTGAGAGTAGATTCAGAAAGCAATCATTAAATAAAAATTCAAAATGGCCAATTTCACAGATGTTTCTTTACCTTAAATTCACATTTTTATGGTAAGACACTAAAACGCACATAATACCCATTTATGTCTTATACTACAGTGTTAGGATCCACCAGGGTATATTCTGGATGAATGTATGTCTGCACCTCACATGCACAGAAAGCCTTCTTGGGTCATCAACATTTGCAGTGTACATTAAAGGACTACTAAAACACATCCCAGACAGTCCTCATAGCACTAAAATATATCTACTTAGAGGAAAAGTAGGTTAAACACACGCAAAACTAGACTTCTATTACTAAGGCAAATTCCCATATAACTTGAAAATACCATATTTTTTCAGATCAACTTTCACTTTATAGATGGAAAGTGAAAACTACCCTTTTCCCTATGGAGGGCTCTTCTGAAGATAACACCAATTTCACACTCACATTTTTTTAGTTCAAGATTGTGATGCCCATATAACCTGGATCTATCTGTAAATTATATAGCAAAGTCTTAATATGGCTGGGTATATCAGAACAATTTTTCTGCACTTAGAAGAATTTAAAAGTTGTGTGTTTGGATCCCCAGCAGAGGACCATGTGGATAAAATGAGAATGCATTTGAGTCATAGAATCCCCACCTTCATGGAATTCAAGTGATTAAAAAACCCCACACTAATGTCCTCTCCCACCAGACACCTGACATAACCTGGTCCCTGGACCTTGAACTGAGGTGCCTCAGCAGTTGGGCAGCTCAGACTCTGAATATGGAAATCCTCTTTGTAGACAGCAGAATAACTAAAAAAAAAAAAACAAAAAAGAAACCAAACAAACAAACAGAAAAACCCTATAAATAAATAAATAATATATAATTTATAAAGAACTGAAAAATACCAGTGGATCTGCAGATAAAAGAGAAAACATTTTAGAGGTTACCATGAAAAGTGGGAAGGAAATGAATTGTGTATTAATAAACCTAAGAATTGCATTTTAAAATAATTGAAAACTGAGTATTGCAAGGGCTTTTAAAATTAAAAGTGTTTCCATATTGTTTTCTTCCAATAGTTCTTCCAATTTATGAGAAAATATATATATTAATGCTCTGAATAGTCTTTCTTCCTTTGTTCCCATACATTACAGTTTATGAAGCAAATATCCATTATATGAATACTCTGTTTCTGAGAAATTCAAGACGCTTTAAAACACCCTCTTTGCAAATCCTGGAGGTAATTAGGCCTTTAAATTCAGACCTTAAAATACTCTGCAAACCAAAATTATGAATATTTTTGACTAGGTGAGGAGAAAGGCATTTTGCCTATTGTTTGGCTGAATCAAATGCTGCTTGTGATAGTGATAAAGTTTCTTAGACAAAAATGAAGAATGTCCTTCAGCCTTCTCCTATACAGTGCAGCTACTGTCAAATTGTTAGATTGTTAAGATGTTTGTAACATCTTAGCCTAAAAAGTTAACTGAACAGTAAACATCCACAAAAGTCATTTTTAGGCTCATCTTAGGTTTTTAATAGGGACAGTAAAATTATAAAATCAGTTGATCCAGAAATGATAGAGTACACAACAGTGTGTTCTTTTTAAGTGCAAGGTGGTGGTGGTGTTGATCAGTAGTACCAAGTCTGCAGCAGGAATGAAGTATTTGTGTCAGCCTGAAGGAGCTTTGTTTTCCCCTTAACTTGCACAGCTCTCATCTTCCCCCCTACAGACAAGTTTCAGTAGCAGCAAATCTTTAGAGAATGGAATGAGAAGCAGTTCTCATTTACTCAGCGTGTCATGGCCTAGCGAACAAACCCAAGAGATGTGAGAAGGTTTTAGAAAACACAATTTTCAGGTCAATCTTAATTTATTTTTTTTTTTACTTAAGGCTCTTCAATATTTTATTAAAAATAAAACAGTGGAGTTTGCACACATACATGTGAGATAGTTTATGAGTGGGTTTTGTTGCCATATACAACATTAAATCTTCTTCCTTGAAATGCACTGTGACTCTACCAGGGAAACCTCACATCTTCCAAACACTAAGTCACTACAGAACAGCAGCAGATTAAACATCCCCTAGCCATGATTCAGTCTGAAGTGCAAAGAATTTAGCTGAAGTAAAGTTGAAAACTTTTGTCGACAAGTTTTTTGTTTCCTAGGTTAAAATCTGTGTTGGATTTCTTTCCACAGGCAAGCAGGAAAAGTTGTCTGAAGTGTTTAAGCTGAATCTTGATACAAATTCATGTGCCCTTGAGACATTCAGATTGAACTGTGGCAGTAAGTAACATTTTAAAGGTCCTTAATGATTCAAAGATTCTGGAAACTGCTTTTGCGAAATTATGTAGCCTGGATACAAGGACTTAGCTTCATTAATTCAAATGCTGAAGTCCTTTCATATTTTAATCGGCAACTCTCGGTGGAAACACTTCCAAAAGAATGGAATCAAGAGGATTATTTTTAATAAGACACGTCATTGGTATTGGTAGAGGTCATAGATAATCACCAAGCAGGCACACCACTGACCCTGTTTCCAGAGACAGCAGCAATGGTATGTCTCAAAAAACTGTATTGGAAACCTGTTGGAGTCTCAATCTAAAATCCTTACTGAAAGCACTGTAATACTGAATATTCAGGATACTGAATAAAACTGAATGTTCAGGACATAAATATTCAGGTAAAGACTTCTGGGAAGCCCATGGAAGATCTGTCAGCAAAAGGTCAGTAAGATCTTTCATTTCTTCATTGCTGGTGATTTCACTTTAGCAATGAACCTTCTGCCTCACACAACCAGACAAAAAAAAATTACTTTTCTGGTAAAAAAATCTTCCTTACCTTAAAGCACTGAAGACACCAGATTGTAAGAATTTCAAATTTGGCTTAATCATTGATTTGGTGAACACATGGAAACAAATCTTTGCATTCCCTTTTCTGAAGTCTTACAGTAAAGTCAGCTTCTAATGGACAATCTCACTACATGTAGAACCAACAAACTTTTCTTCCTCACTACTTTACACCAGTTTCAGTCACACAGGTCACATTCTAAGAACTGTCCCTTAATTTTAAGGAGTCTTGAACAAAATTGATTTAAAATAACCCACATTAAGATAATTTTTCCACAATTTACAAAATGTATTTAAACTAATGTTTTCAAAAATTGGAAGAGTCCTGCAATAATATTCCACCTGCCAAGTTTCCACCCACAGAATTTCAGATTTCTGGATTATAATGCAATCTCTCTGGAAAAAAATAACAAGTGACAGAATACTATATAGTGGCAGGGCTGTCATTATACCAGTTTTCTCAAATGCTAAGATACCAAAAGCTCCTTAGGAATGAGTCCTGCCTTGGCAATAAGTACTGCAAAGCAGATAATTGTGTAGAATACTTCTACAATACTACTACATTTATTGTTCTATGTAATTGTATTATTTTTATACAGATGTATTATAAAGTTTCTTTACTTGTATTACTGTATCTTGAATATGAATTCTACTGTTGGCACCCAATTACTTCATGCTGCTGATAACAGTAAAATTCTGCCAAACACAGAATGAATATTCATCACTAAGAGACTAATTAAAAGTCCTAGTATGCCTTCAGCATGAAGGTATAATAGGTGTAAGAAAAAAATATTCTATGGTGCTTAAACTGTGCCTAGCACAGATGCAAAGACCAAACCCTTATTTTGTAGATATGCCCAGAGAAGGACCAAGAGCAAAAGAAGTAAAGAAGTTGTTCCAACAAAACTGTACTTTTCCAGATATTGCTTGGAAAACTCAGGAAGAAGAGTTTTCCACACCAACACTGGGAAATAATAATACCTGAAGAATATTAAATCCCTACATGTGACCTCAGCAATTTATTTAACCCATTACATAGAATTAGAAACAACACGGTTTTTTTTAATTTAATCTGGCCAAAACTTTGTGGGAACATAACATCACACAGATGGGATGGATCTGAGTATTTGAGTTGCATTTTGGGAAATGGAAGAAGAAACCCACAACACTTTTACAGGATGTAATATTTAGCTTCTTTTTTTCCTTATTCTTTGACATTTGAGACAAACATTCTATCTCAAAATTCAGTGAAGCTGAAAGAGGCCTAACGTTTGGGAAGCTAATTATTTCAGGCTAGGAGCTACTGTGCTTTTCAATTTGTTCCTGATTGCAGCACTACAGAGCAGACTGTGTTTGGAAACAGAGGCAGTGAATTTAACTGGAGTATGACAAGCAGTAATGTATGCAGGATAATACACTTACCTAACATTCTTCATTTAAAATGCACAACACTGTAGGGAAAACTCAAAATACTTTGAAATACAATCAAAGCTATTCATATTTAATACTTCAAACAAGAGATCTAAAATGTTGCAGAGGTGACAACATATTACAGAAAATGCCAGCATTTAGTCTTGTCAAATTATAAAATAATAAGCTTCTATTTTAGATTCTCTGAAAAGGCAATTAATTGTGAAACTATTTCACAAAGAAAATTTGTGCCTCTGTCAGAGCTTAATGAACAAAATAAAGATATGATGCATTACTTGTGTACTTTCCAATAAGCAAGTGCTGAAGCAAAAACTGCGGAGCTTTCTGAGATCACTTCTCAGTACTGTAAGTAAGCTCAAATGCTTTATCCATCCCCATTTAGAATTACACTAGAAATATCAACATTAGTGATATCCTCAGGTACACCATCAACACGTCCTGTGGTTTTTCATATCTGCAGCAAATTATTTTCTTTAATTTTGCATAGGGGCAAAAGTAGGTAAATTAAAAAAAAAAAAAAGGCAGTATCAAACAATAAAATATTTTTATGTACTCACACATTAAAAGATATGTTTGTGACTAAATGATTAAATCTCCAAATACAGCAAAATAACTGTATTAACCTTAATATGATCATGGTCTGATCAGATTCCTGCCAATGAAGAATTTTTCTTGTTCTTGGCAACCTAAGACACAGTAGCCTCTCTGTGAATTACTAACTTCTAAATACATTTTCACCTCTATGCACAGTGGCTGAATCTCTGGCTGAATTACTCACACAAAAGCCAGCAAGTGGCTTTTTAGGGGACCAGATTCCACAAGCAACAAGAGAATCTTAGTTGAACCATGTACAGCAATTTCTACTCAATATGCTAGAACTTTTAAGTAAAGCACAGTGAAAATAGAAATCTCCTTGATTTCTTTGCCAGGAATTTTCTTCTAGTAAATTTAGAACGTAAGGAAAACAAGACAAGATTATACCATGCCTGTAAAGACAAGATCCTTTGGAGCATTATTTATGGTTTAGAATATCAATTGACTTTGACTTTGAGCAGAGTATAAATCACTACAAATGAAATTCACTGATAATCAAATTATTTACCTAGTGAAAACCAGTAATAAGTTAATTCAAACCTGATGTTAAAATACAACATAAAATAAAGTTGAAAGTAGCCATTAAATTTTGATCTTCATTTTGGTCTCCAGGTCTAGTTTGCCAGTGTCATGGACTCATTTGACAAAAGTGTATTTTAACATAGTCAGCAAGGTTCTAAAGCTATAAAATGGAAGAGAGAACTGATAAATCCATGGACACTTAAAAAAGTTCTTACGACTCACAGCACATACGTGGGTCCTGCATGGTGCTACAGCTAAGACATGAAATATGGTCTCTGACTCTGTACATGAGCCAATATCAAGGAATAAATAAATTCTATTACATCTGCATTTGTTATTGTAAGACTAACGTGAGACCAAAAGAGACAGATCTGTCATTAAGTGCTAAGGGCACTATTGTCTGTTCTCTATTTCAGCCACACACATCTGGATGAATAGAAGAACAGAGTCTTTTAAAACATCACATCTGGTCTTCAGTTGCATCCATCTTTAAGGCTCCAAATTCAGTTACGTTTTTGGAAAAAATTATGCTGTCAAATTGGAAAAGATTTGAGGAAGTCTTATGACAGCAATACACCTTGAAAAATCACCTGATGAAAGATGGAGATAATAAATCTATTCCGTTAATTTAATATAACACGGATATTCCTTGACTCTGCTATTTGTATTATTTTCTGTATTCAAAGCCTAAAATATCAAAAAGCAACAGAGAACTGTCTCCAAGTCTAAAAAGCACTTGAGGATTTTTTTTTTTAAAAGTTTTCTGAGAGAGAATCAACATGTTCAGCTGTAGTTGTACAGCTGTATTTCAATACCTGAAGTATCTCTACTGCTCTGAAAATGAAGTATTTATGATAAAGACCCTTTAATTTTCTTTTGCCTGCACTCAGAAAAACAGCTCAAGGGCAGAATATACATATATTTGGTTACAGACAGCATGTGATTTAGTAACTTTACAGGTGTCCATGGACATTTGTAGTTTGAGGTCCTTCCTCCTTTTCTCTGTCATACTTTATATTGTGAATTTAAAATTCCTTACTCTTAGTTTCATTCAGTGTCAGCAGCTTTCTTTATCTACTCTACATATTGAATCAGCACTGCTCTTGGGATCAGAATGTAGATATCTATTCTGAGGTGACTTGTATCAGCATTTATAATCTCAGCTAGGAAATAGATATATGTATCAGAGGCAAAAAACTCCAACATTCTCCATGTCAATATCCTTCATATTTTGGAACTCTCAAAAACAATTCTAATGCAGTGAACTCTGTAGAACATCCAAAGGAATAAGAATCATTAAGAAAATGAGATCTCATGAGAAAGTGGAAGATGTGTCCAGTGCAGACATCCAATAAAAAAACACCTTATCCATTAGATCATGCCATATATCAATTTGGGGGCTGTCACATTGCATTTCCTACAATTTATTCATGTGAGGAAGGAAAGGGAGCAGAAAGTAAGTAATTTATAAGAACTTCAGCTGGGGAACCTGTTAATTCCCTTTCTCACCTTGCACCAACTAGTTTATTTTTCTAGGAAAAGGACAAATCAAGTAGTTAAGAAAATGGAATAAAGGCAACTGAAGGACTAAATATCATGCAAGTGGCAGTAGAGGATCATAATGGGATCCAGTGACACAAAATTTCTGTCAACTTTACTTCTTTCTGCAAAAAAAAAAGAGAGCATGGAAAATGCAGAGGGGCCACTGTATACAGTGCCTTTATTATATGATCAGCATCACATTATTTGGGATTGCGAAAGCAACATATTCACAGCCACTGATATAAAGGAAGCATTAACATGCCTTGGGTTGGGAGGGACTTTAAATATCATCTAGTTTTAAAACCCTTTTATGGGCAGGAACAGTTTCCACCAGAGCAGATTGCTCAAAACCCATCCAACCTGTTTGCATTTCCATGGATGGGGCATTCACAAACTCTCTATCAAGCAGTTCCAATGTCTCACCACCCTCACAGCAGAGGATTTTTTCCTAACACACAAACTACACCTATACTACTCCAGGCCATTTCCTCCTGTCCCACCCATACATGCCCATGTGAGAATACCTCTCCAGCTCTCTTGCAGGCCCTCTTTAGGCACTAGAAGGGGCTCTCAGGTCTCCCTGGAACCTTCTTTCCAGGCTAAACCACCCAGCTCTCTCAGCCTCCACAGAAATAATGGGTGTTCCAGCCACGCGACCATCTTCCTTCTTCCCTCTCCCCAAGACTTGATTCCAACAGGTCAACACCTTTCTTCTGCTGAGGGCCACAGAGCTAGACACTGTGTTCCAGGTAGGATCTCACAAGAACAGAGCAGAGAAGGAGAATCACCTTCCTACCTCAAAGGTATGTAAAGCACAGACAATGACATGAACTGAACAGGAAAATTGCAATATACAGCATCATATGATACAAAGCCTCTTGCACAATGGAAGTGGTTAAATCTCTAAAAAGGTGCCAGCGTTACCTTTCTGGCTGTGCTTTCTGAAATTTAAACTCCTGTATTTTATATAGAATATATATTTTATATCTGAATAAATGATGCAGCTGAGGGCTCATATAGTGTGAGTTGAGAGTCTGGATCCCTCCCTCCTTCAGAAGTATTTTAAGTATGATTAAAAGTGCATGCATTGAATTGTTTTGAAGTAAGAATTTCCCGGATGGGATTACATTGACAGTTTAAGAAACTAATCTTCTACAAAGGAGATTTTAATATTATAAGATTCAATATTTCAAGCACGCAAACCTGATAAAAGCTCAAAACATAACCCACAAAATTGAGTAAAGCAACCCATGCTATTGTGGTGTTTTCTTTTTTTTTCTTTTTTTTTTTTTTTTTTTTTTTTGTTACAGTATCCTCTCACCTTTTTTTTTTTATTTCTCCTTCATGGGAATTTAAATTTCGGCATTCAATATTCTGGACTGAAGTGGATCACTTCATTAAGTTTGTTTTTTCTGAACACAAACCTTGCACTCAATCAACTGAATTATTATTTCAAAATAATGAATGTCTTACAGAAATGTACTTTGACATCAAAATCATTAAGAGAAGGAGCTCAAACACAAGGGTTTCTTACACAATACAGAAATAAAGTTCCTGAAACTGCACCACAAAAAAAATGTGGTTATTTACTTGTTTGTGCACATCTGCAAATATAAAATGTACTGAAATTCGGTGATGCAAAGTAATAAAATAATTAGAAAAAAATTGTTTTCATACAGGTTTATACCCAATGCTTTTATTTTGGTAACTTCTTTGAAAGTGGTTCCCATATGCCTAAGTCCTCATAATGCAGGCTCACCAGACATAACTTACCAGCTCACAGTTTGCAACATAAAGCTAAAATTTTCATAATGGGACATTTCACTGAATTCATGTAAGGTTGAACATAAGCAGACATGCCTGCAAAATCTCCAGCTACGCGTACTAAGGTGGAGAAAAGAGCTCTCCACTTTTCATTCCAATGCCTCTTGCTGATTACAAGTGTTGCAATTTTTGAAAGAGGTAGTGTGAAGCAATTTGCTTGTATCAGCAGAGGGATACAGGACACTAAAGATTCAGTGCAGTATTTAGCACCATAAAGTTACAGCTTTCCCCTAGCATCTGGGGAGACCCAAAAAGCAAAAGGGTGGAGGGGTAAACTAAAGCATGACCCAAAGTAAATTAAACTAGTTCCCCCAGACTGAAAAGGCTCACCAAACCCACTATTTGAGCTCAACCAATAAACAGTAAATATGAAGTTCAAAGGAATTTTGAAAAATAATATTGCTGCTCCAAAGCAAAATACCAATGAAGATGTGGACACACCTGGTTGGAATTCTGCTATCCAAATGTTCAATGATTCCTTCAAAGAATTTGAACAGAGTAATGAGCTATGGCTTCCTTCTGCTAAAACTTTATTCTCTTCTATAATCATATATTTCCATTAATTTACCAGCTCAAGCTTCTGATACAGTTTTTCATAATTTTTTAGCAGTCTGAAAAGTACTGTAATGCTTTTTGATTCACTCTTGGAGCCATTTCAAAAAAACAACTTAACATCTCATTTACCACCCCATGGTCAATTTAAGTTGTACATTATATTGTAAACCTAGTCATCAGTAATTTCATGACTGAGCTCCTTGAGAATTTTGGGGTGAATATCAATGATGTGGACTGTGAAGACTAGATGGACCATTGCTGTTTTATTACTATTAATTTTATCAATTTTGCTATAAAATATCCTAGTGTTTCTTACTAGAGAAATCCTCACAGAGGTACCCTATAGAGAAGGTGCTACTGAGCTTTTCATGGAAAAATTCAGAAGGGTTCACTAAACTTAATCAACTTTTAAGATTCAAACTCGACAAACAAAATCACTTTCTCAGCCCAGCACTGTACACTCTGCTTCTCCTCTCAGGCTTTCCTTCACTGCTTTCTAAAACATTTACCAAAGTTTATGAAATCCAGATTTTCATCAAGCTAACTTTTAAATAGCACAAAGGCAAGCATGGAAATTCTACTTTCATTGTTAAAGAGAGGCAGACAACTGATCCAATATTTCTGGTATACAAAATCATGTTTCCTTTACTACATAGTGGTTTAAAAATGCATTAATTCTTAATTCATCAAAATATGAAGGATCATTACAGTTTTTTCAGGTGAACTATATCTTCAAAGAAGAATTGAGATAATTAAAGGTCTTATAAATTAATGCCACAATATGAAGAGGAGTATTATGTTTAGCAATATCAGCAAAGAAAAACAAAAATAAGAATTTATATTTTCTGTTGACAAACATCAGTTGTTACTCATGTGTCAGAAAGAAGCCAACTCTAGTCAGTGACAACACCAATGAGTGCTGGTGAGTCACTAGCTGAAGAGAAAGTCAGGAAAAATCTGGCAGCTGACTAATAAGTATACTCATACACTTATTTATATGAAGTGATTATGTAAGTCATGTTTTTTGAGGTTGATGGTGATGTCCATGGAGAGGAGTCACAGTACCAGGGTTGGAAAGTGGGTACACTCTCTCATGTTTGCTTGTACTCTCTCCCAGAGCAATGGACCTTGTTTAAATTTATCCCTCACATCTCTCTTCCACACTGGGAATTCATGCAAGGCTCAGGAACCCTGAGGTGACACCCAGGGGTGCCACTTTCTGGTGGACAATGGCTCCAAAGCACAGGAGCTTTTGTTGAGGGCCAGATGGGGCACGTCCTATGCACAGTGCAGGAGACATGGGAAGTCTGCCTTTCTCACCTCAAAACTATCTTTTCATCTAGGTCTGATCCAGAGAACCTACTCAAGAGAGTTAATGGAACTGGCTAAGCTCCAGCAAAATATGCGTTCCTACATTTCTCCTGGGTCAGAATATGTTCACATTTTAGACATTTCCTTGTTTTACTGCAAGTCACTTGTACTAATAATAAACAAGATAGTCTATCAATTCCAGCATTACAAGAAATTTATGTCTTCTCTCATTCATAAAAAATCTGCATTTAATGATTCTCTATTTTTCCTCATTTTTATTTTCTTACTACCTTTGATGTATTAGAGAGGCTACCTAGAACAGAGGCTAGGCAGTGTTCAAGGAATAAAGTAGGTATTTATTAAAAGGCCTTCAAAGGATGCACCTTGGGCAGTACAAGACCCCGGCCATGGCTACACCCAAGATGGATGATGGATCACGAGTTTTAACACTTTTATAAGCTTTGGTCCATTTACATATCCTTAATTGTCCAATTACAGCCTCAGGTTATGAAGTCCCATCCTCCCAGATTGCTTTCCTCGATTCACTGTTGTCTACACTTTTAGGGCCTGAAGCTGTAACGGTGTCCTTGGTTCTCAGGCTGGAAAAGGATTGTTTTGTCTAACTAAACTGTGAAGAGAACTTGCTATCACCTTATATGAAGTTCAGAATTATATACTAATGCAGTATAGAATCTGAAAAATATGAAAGCTAAAACTTAAGACATCAATTTAACCTATGTCTCTGTGCCACTACACTACTGTTTTCCCACTGTCTTTCCTCTCCTGCTGTTGCTCAGTAGTTTGGGTTTGTGGTTTTTTTTTTGTTGTTGTTGGGGTTTTTTTTGAGTTACTGTACAATTATATTCAAAGCCTCCAGTCAAGATGAAAAGTTCTCTCACCTCTATAAACAAGCAATGGGAAAGGTAGTAACAAAATGCAAGAGGTGTTTCACAGAAATAGTAAAGAGCTTTATGGTCCTCACTGAAAGTGAATTACTGAGTTTTATAAATAGTTCAACCTCTTATAGGAAATATAATGAAATGTTTTTTTAATTAGCCTTGTGTTTCTGTTGATATACTTCAGAGCAATATTGGCCTCGAGATCCCTTAATGGTTTTTAATAAAGCATACAAGATGAAATAAGAAAAATTAAAAGTCAATTTAAATACACTTAAAAGATTTCAATTTGTACATGTTAGTGGAGTAAATTACAGTTAATGTGTTAAAGTTCTGTGGTTTGTTATTTCTAAAATGATGCAATTAGCCTCCAAGTTCAAACTCAATGTTACAGTATAACTATTTTTAGCAAGTAAAAAATCACTTTACATCTACAGTTAATTGCAGTTAATTTAGCCTTTGAGATATACCAGTTTGAAAGCAATAATGATTTTTAATGACAATGACAATAGCAAATGCATAAACTACTGAGAGTAAAAATGAAACATCCATGGAGTCCAAGAGTGTCCCTCTACTTTTTTTTTTGCCTTTCTCATTAAATTACACTGCAGAAAGATGTTTCAAATTCATGTGTGAAGCAACGGTGAAAACATAAAAAGAAATATTTCAAGCACCTCAACTTCTCATAATTACTCTTTATTTATTGCAATCAGTGAAGTATGTGTCAAAATCAAAACAGGTTTTAACACTAACACTCTTGTTTGGTAGCTAATGAGGTCAACCAGTCAATCAGCATTCTCCACAAGTACGCACAGCCCTGAACTGACACTCTGCACATGCATCAAGAGGCCCTCTGGAGTCCATTCCAGCCCCAGCCACGCTGGCTATCCAGCCTGAACCAAGCTTTTACCTTTCACAGAGTTCACTTCTGTTCTTGCTCCACTTCCAAGAAAACAGACATGTATTCATAAGGATTTAAATGCCTTAGAAGAAGGAATAAAAAGTACCCCTTCTAAATAAAGAGAAAATACCTGGTCTTGTAGCTTCACTTATTATAATTTTTGCAAAGTATTGCATAGTGAAATAATTAAGTAAACATTTAAACAGCTCATCAGAAGTGGCTATGCAATCACCGTCACTCAATTATCTCCAAAATTATAATGACTCTTAAAAAACAAAAAAAAAGAAAATACCTTAAGCAAGATTTTGGTACAAATCACAGCCTAGAAGAACAGTAGGACACACATTAGATGTTTGTCCTTTTATCCTTGCATTGTTGTCATCCCTTTCAAAAATTATTTTAGAGAGCATTGCAAGTGTAGGATTCCCATTTCTATCATCAACACGGTCATGACGTGACAACTCTCTGCAAAATTGTATTCAGATCTCCTGTCATGTGGTTTCAGAAAAAATCTGAATATGATTTCATTCCAACCCACCATATGAACGTAAGTAATGATGCAACCTATTCCAGACTTGGGAAATAGATAGGGCTGGCTTTCATTATATTATCTCACTTATTTTATTATTTACTCCCCTAGGTCACACCTTACAGGTATTGACATTAGGCTTAGTAAGGGCAGTACACTGAGGGCTGCAGGTGACCCATTGCTGGTAATTCCCACCAGCTCCCTATGGGAATTGTTAAAATCAGAGGGTTTGGGGGAAGCTGTAAAAAAGCAGGCCTCAGACACAGCAATCTGAAATCAGAGCTAGGCAGAAAGCATAAGGCATGTCAGCAGAGAAGTTCTATGAGATGTAGAAAGCAAGGACAAATAGAACAATGGTGTGTATATTAATGCTTGGCTAGAATAGCTCTCTAAGATGCAGAAAAGTATATCTAGCAAGATATTAGGACAGTCCAAGTTTAATAATGGAGCTCTGTACATTGTATTTTAAGGCTTACACGTAGGTATTGTACTCTAAATAAGCAACCAGAGGTACGTGTACTTATAGCGATTGGATAGAATTACTGCCAATATGCTTTTGGTTTTTGTGATTGGTCAAAAACCTTTCAAAGTGCGTTGCAACACTGAGTTCTGTGGCTGCTGCTGAGGATGTGAGCTGCTGGCATCTTCTTGCTGTCCCAACAATGTAATGAGACTGATGCCTGGGAGGAAAAAGTAGTAATTAAGCAGCTCAAGACACATTTTGCAGCAGTCCCGTCCCATTCGTGCTTCTGTGCTTAAACCCCTGGCTGGCGTTAGCTCTCCTAAACTAAAACGAACTAAAATGGGACAAACCTGAACATTTACAAACGTTTTTTGAATCCTTGCAGTGTCTAGGAAACAAATCACGAATCTAAAATGTGTGTGCACAGGGAAGTCAACGCTTAGTGTTCAGGAGTGCAAATCTGACACAATGGAAATGCATTGGAAGAGTAGTTATTCACAGAAATTTCTTGGGAATGATGACAACATTGGATTGAATAATTACTTTGTAGATTTATGTATTTTTTTATGAGCAATCTCTTGTGGCTACATAATGAAGAGTAACCCAAGGCGGAAGATAAATAAGGAGAATCCCCATGAAAGCTAGAGTTTCAGCAAGAGAAAATATGATTGATATGGGTCCAGAATCATTCAAATCATTCACTAGCTGCAAGATGTAAAATAAAAAATATAGATTTTTAAAAATCATTTGCTTAGAAAAATATAAAAAATATGACAGCTTAAAAGATACATTTATGTGCAAAATATGTTGAAAACTCCTTTATTTTCTATGGTAAATACTGATTGTCATCAACTGGTAAATCAAAATGTCAAAATGTGTATTACTATGAGCATTTCCATCGATACAATATGGTACAACAGATGAATTAATAAAACACTCTGAAAAAAAATTATTTGCTCCACTGAAGTAATTTCCTGTAAATTTTGCCAGCAGTTTCCAATTATATATTTCACTAGAGGAATCTTTCCTTCCATGTCAGTACTGAGAATTATATTTTTGTATTTAACTTATATTTTTGCTCAGTATAGGAGCCTATATATTCTTACAGAAATAAATTTGTCATAAAACAGCTTTGACCTGAATGAGTTAACTCTCTGTTGCATCCTGGAAGTGAGTAATCCAGTTTTAGAATTTCTGGGGAAAAAATTAAAAAAAAAAGAAAAAGTAACCAAAATTAAAGCAATTTTACTTGCAAGTGGTTTTCATTGTACTAAAGCCAAAGAAGAGAAAAAAGGAAAACAAACAAACAAACAAACAAACAAACAAGAAAGAAAAAAAGAAGTGCTTCTCAGGTCCTGTTTGCCCAGGGCTTAAAGCTATGTACTTTAAAAGTTGGTTTTGTATTTTTTTTTTTTTTATGTGGGGGGGGGGGGGGGGTGATGGGAATAGGGTGAGGGTTTTGTCTTGTTTTTTCTTATGTCCTTCAGTTATTCACCAGTCAGCACCATGCCAGAGAACCTTATGTCTCTTTTACTGCAGCATACCCCAGTCTGGTTTTATCATTGGTGTAGAACACTTGAAATATAATTTTGTACTCAATGTTTAGATTGCTCTAGGCTGAACTGGGTATGTTATGCATTTGCCTTAAGTTTGTTTTAAGCCAATGATTAAATATTTGAAAAGGTGATTTATGTAGGTGATCTGTTCACAGAGTGAAAGTAAGTTAGTATTGTCTAACTGCATTTACTTATTACTTCTCTACCTTTACATTTTTATATCAGTATATTTTCACTAGCAACTGTGATACTACTTAAATGAATCTCCCATAGCACGGAGGTAATTTCTGGTCCTTTCTTCACAGCTGAGACAGTTGAGAGAACAACCTCTACTGAACTTGTTAAAAATTATAACCTTAGCTGTAGGCTTAGCTGTTATAGAGTCATAGAATATGCTGAGTTGGAAGGGACCCATCAGGATCAACATCTCCAACTCCTGGACATGCATAGGACACCCCAAGAGTCACAATATGTGCCTGAGAGTGTTGTCCAAACACTTCCTGAGCTCTGTCAGGCTTGGTGACCACTGCCCTGTGGAGCTGTTCCAGTGCCCAGCTTCACCCTCTGGGTGAAGAACCTTTTACTTATATTCAACCCACACCTCCCTTTTGTGCCATTTCCTCGAGTCCTGTCACTGACCACTTGTCCCTCCTGTTCCCCTCACAGGGAAGTTGTGACTGCACTGAGGTCTCCCCTCAGTCTCCTCCAGGCTGAACAAACCCAGTGCCCTCAGCCCCTCCTCACACGGCTTCACCATCTCTGTGCCCTCCAGACCCTCCACCATCCTCACCGCCCTCCTCTGGGTGCTCTTTCCCAGCTTTAATGTCTTTTTTGTATCGTGGCACCCCAAAGTGCCCCCATCACTGGAGGTGAGGCTGCCCCAGCCCAGAGCAGAGCAGGACAATCCCCTCCCGTGCCCCTCTGGCCGTGCTGTCCCTGATGCCCCAGGACACGCTTGGCCCTCCTGGCTGCCAGGGCACTTTTGCCTCAATTGTGTTGAAAAATTAAGAAAAAAAAAATTAAAAGTGTAAGTGATGAATTCATTTTGACCTTATTTGTCAACCACAGACACTACTGTGGAATTACTGAAAAAAAAATAAAAACACCTTAAACTAGCCAGTATCAAGCCACTATTTTGACATCAAATTGCTGAAATATATTTCCAGAAATAAAGATGTTATTTTTTAAAAAGTTCAAATATATGAACAACTATTTAATAAGCATTTTTAGATATGTATTTGTTGTCCTACTGCTAATTAATTTACTTTATCTTCTAAAGCAAATTCTGTTTTAATAAATAGTACAGCTTTCCACATGGAATACCAGGAAGAGCTACAATCTAAAAAATTAAATGTATCTTATGATACTTATATTATGATGATAGTACATAATTTGAAGGCCATCATCCCAATTATGAAGGGCCCAGATCCACGGAAAAAATGTACTTTAAATCATTATTTATTCTAAGAAATCATACCACTTGTGTTTCATGGCTAAAAGTCAATTAAAACTAAAACATATGCTTCTTAGATTTTGCCAAGTCTTAATTCTGATATTATTGCAGTGTTTCAGAAATAGTGAAAAAAAACCTTGCCACTGAAAGAACAATTGAGTGGGTGGACAGGAGCTACTGAACAACTAATTGGATAGATTTAGAAAATGTTTTGATCATTTTATATCATTAACTTGGACAATTTTTTTGTTCTTACCAGCCTACACCCATCAGCTGTCTTGTATTTCTAAAGAATCATTGGAGATTTATTTACTTCTGTGATGTCTTACAGAATAGTAGATCATTAAATAAAGACTTTTTTTTGTTTTTAATAGGGCATTTTAAGGGATAAACAGTATCCACTGCCAAGAGATTAAGACATAGCTGCTACACAGGCATTTTGCAACCAAATAATGGGCTTCAAAGCCAGATAAACTTTCCTGAAGAAACAAGAAAAGTGCACCAAAAAATGAAATACCCTTTATTTCCTCTCTTATTTTCTACACCATCCAAAGTCACTTTTCCCTTTCTCCTGGGAAGCCTAGAAAGACCTAAGACTATAAGAGTTAGCCAAATCCCAGGAGTGGTTGTTTTCCTGTCCCAGTTTTAGAACACACATTCTTGATGGGCATGGGGATGAACAGATAAACATGCTCATGAGTTTTCATGTGGCTGGCACCCAGATCTGACAAATCTGACAAAGAGCAGAGCCTTTTCCAGCACACACACAGCTAACAATCCTGCAAACATGAAGCACCCACAACACTGTTCCTCTCTAACCAAGAATGCTTTGGATTTAAGATGAGAATAATCTTGAGAGCATACTGATGTTTTAGTAGTTGCTAAGTAGCATTTCTGTTAAGTCAAGGACTTCTCAATTTCCCATATTCTACCAGTGAGCAGGAGTGAGCCAGTGGCTGTGTGGTGTTTATTTTCTTGAGGTAAAACCACAACAATTCTGTCTCTGCTTTCATGCAAACAATGACAGTGGAAAGACTGGTAACATATACGAGTAAAAAGTGTCAAAGAGAAAATAAAAGTTGAATCATGCCTCCTCCAGGTCATATTAAGGAATAATGGACAAATACACTGTAGGAGCTGTTGCATCTTGTGCATTAACTCCGTGCTTCACCAGAAAGGTCTTTAAGCCTGCCTAAAATACTGGCAGAGGTCTTAAATTGAAAGTAAACTGAAAGTAAGCTAGCTTTCCCTTTAACATTCTTCAGAGAAAACTGACATTTAATTTTCAGCCTAAGGGGAACCTCTTAAATACTTTATGATAGTCTGTTTTATTAATAAGATTCCAGATAATTTGAAAAATTGTATTATTCATTATTGCAACCTTTATCTGACAACTGCCTTGTTGCATCTTCCAGTAGTTTTCAGAACTTGCAGTAAATTCATTCAGTTATATGCCTGAAGAATTGCAAATCATTTTTCTCATCCTTTTAATAAAATTTAGTAATTTTTGTGCATTAATGAAAATGAAATTTCATTAATGTCTTAAAATTTCATAAAATAGGAATCATTAAGGCTGGGTCACTCAATTAGATTATCTGGTTCATAAATAATACTGTACACAAAAGTCATATTAAGTAGGAAGGTAGCAAGACTGCAGAGGCCTTCCACTTATTCCTCTGTAAATACCAATGTTATTTAAAGACAAAAATAATTTAACAAATACTGAAGAACAGGTCAGAAACATTTGTGATATCTTAGGACTGCCATTAAAGTATGACAAGACTCTATTATTACTAGACATCTGTTTGCAATTCCAATATAAAACAATTAATGAAAAATTCCTTTCTTAGGTCATTATACATTTATTATGTTATTATCCGTTTGGTCTAATGTTGATATAAGTGGAAGGGAACTGTAGAGCTAATTACTACTCTAGTTTCCAGAATCTAACAGTACAATATTTGACAACAAATGGAGAGAATTCATTCTTAAAGGGCAAAGTTTTCCTTGTGCTAGGAAAGAGGAACTTGAGAATTCTGGGATGGTGACAAAGTAAATTGCACAAATAAAAACCAACATAAAACATAAAGTAGGTTGTGTGAACTCTGGAAGACAAAGCATGAGGAAAGAGGCATCTCTGTTGACAAGGAAAGATATTAATTTTGCTGTCAGCTGTGATGTTATTGCAACTCAGAGAACAACTGAGGAAGAATGAGTAGATAAAGTATCTAATTCTATCAAGGGTGACTCCCTGCAAGTAATCACAAACTGCAGTAAGGAACAGTCAATCAAAATCATTGCTGTATATGCCTGGAGATAGTTCACACAAAATATAACATCAGTGAATTTGTAACAGGCCAGGCTGCACAAGGTTCATAATAAAAATGACTCAGGTTTGGAACTGTAAAACAGAGACAGAAAACTTATAACTGGATAAAATGCATTCACACAAAACATCTTGAAGTTTTTCCAGAAATTTCATAAAATATAATGTGTAGATTCCTCCTGCATGATCAAAAAAGAATGAAAAAGAAAGCTTGATGGGGGTCTCACAAAAGAGGTCAGAATAGACTTCAGGTATGGTGAAAAAATCTTATAGATATCAGTTAAACTTAGCATTTAAAAGAGTTTTAGGAAACCTAAAGACAGTTCTGCAACAGTGCTGAGACACTAAGAAATGTAACTCATCAGCTCTTTCCATCTAAAAATGCAAACAGAAATTTGTTATAAGCTAGTTTCCTTAGCAACAGTACTGCAAATTAAATGTTGAAAATACTTGAGCAATAACTGAGGTTGTAGCCTGGCAACATGTTGGACTTGAGAAGCTCCTGACCTGAACCTCAGTGGCATAATGACCTCAGAGCAAATGGCCACATTTCCAAGATTTAGGCTAAATGAAGACTTCAATACAAAAATAAATCCAAAAGATTTCTCAGCAATCACATGATGCAGTATTAAAATTTATACACTGCAATGAATGAAATAAATTTTCAAAACACAAGTCTGTGTACACCTGGGGATTTTCTGCCCCAACTTTTTCTGTACCTGGGATAGAGATGAATGCACAGCATTAGGAATACAGTGGTTGCCAAAAGTGTAGAGCTTGATTTATGACCTCAGAGGTCAAATCCTGTGGTCATTACTCTGAGCCAAACCAGTGCTCAACAGACCCATGCTAGTTATACACATATTAAGCAGAGAACAAATTAATAAAACCAAATAAACCAGCAATTGCTATAAATATGTGTGAGTATATGTATATGCATGTGTGCATTGGTAAAATGTAATGAGAGAAGTGCTCAGGAGGAAGCAGAGAATTTCATTGCTTCAGGGAAGTATTTCAGTGTTACTGCAAATTTTATGCTACTTTATTATGCGTATCCAAATTTATATCTGTACCTCTGGTTTATGCATAGCCTTTCCTTGCCCCTTCAAAAGCACCAAGGTTACACCCAGTGTTGTGAAAACTGAAAAACCCAAGCGGAAAAATCCAAAAGAAAATCTTTCATATTTACCCCTGAAACATAAAGATTCTCCATAGACAAAGACACCAAAACTATATACATATCTGCTAGCAAATAAAGAAAAAGAGATAAGGGACTCCTGCAATCCCACCAAGAAGCCAGTTCCTGGTCAGTAATGGATCCTGACAGCTGCATTGGTAAGCTATTTTACTAAATTCTAACAAGAGGTATCAAGCCTTTGAAGTTTACTTGTGATATCTTTATAGTACTACAGTTATTAATGAGTTACATTTTTTTCACCTCTGTCGCTTTCTATCTCAGTCCTCCAGCAGGGAGACATCTGTTGTAACACCTCATTCAGTGCTGGTATGGAAAGAGTAACAGTGTCATACTTTAATCTTTATGACTAGTTTCCAAAAAGGAAAAAATAAAATAAAACTTGTCTGCCTGAAAACTTATTTTAAAGACTTTTATTTTGGCTTTTCATAACAACAGCATAAAAAACTCTTTGAAAGATATAGTCAGAATAACCATGTCAACTATAACTGACAAATGTTGAAATACCCTAAAAGTTCTCCTTTGATGTTTTTTTTCCTAAAAATGACACCGCTCTGCAGTGAAGCAGAGTATATCAGCTGTGTACTCCATGTACAGGGAAACAGGAAAATCCATTGACTCTGTAACATCTGCCTACAGATTACAGAAGACCTCATCACTTCTGAAAACTGCTATTTTGAGACTGTAAAAGGTTGCAAGCTATAATTTCCATGTTTAGCACAGTGAGAGGTGATAAAAGTGGCTAGGTAGAATTTACGGAGTTTGTTCTGACAGTCTCTGTGCAATTTCCCGTTCACATTATTTTCAATTATTTCCTACCTCATAAGATAAATTGTACAAATTTATGAGAGCAGAGTACAAAGCTGTCTTTGCTTCAGATCACAAGGTCATGTTCCATAATTACTTAATGTTACTACTTCTAGAAGGACCTATCTAGACTTTCTATAAGAAGTAAATCTTACTCCAATTTTTCTTCAATAGAGAAAAATCAGAGATCTTATTTTTACTGAGACTTCTCATTAAAATTCAGAAAGTAATATTTAATTCTAATAAACTACAATAAGCTAAAGATTCTATGTAAAACTCAGTACTCTAAGACAGGGTTGTTGGATTTGTTTTTTTATTTTTTTTTTTTCTTAATGGTGTATTTTTGCAAAGAAAATACAATTTTACAATCTATTAAAATCAGGTCAGGTTACGAATGAGCACACCTTAAAAGAATCAGATAAGGTAGACGTATGAAATGGAAAGAAGGTAACCTGCACACTTATTCAATTATACACAAAATATTACATAGATAATACTCAAATACATACCTCTGACTCTTCTTGAAATCAACATCTATAGATTGGTTGCTTAGGTCTTTACGTATATCAGTAAATTATCACTTATTTTAAGCTGACACTTCACTATTAATCCTGCTTGGGTAAACGGTATTAAAAAATCCAGAAACCCAAACCAAATCAAGCAAAAAAAAATCCCTACAAATAATTTCAGTGATATTTATTCCCATTTTTGTCAGCATAATCATGGACTACCTTATGTTAATTTCCTATGAAATGCTTACCTCCTACATCCCTAGCATTTAGCTATCCAAATTCTACTTCAAAAAGATTCTAGAAATTATGCCTGGAAAGCAAAGAAACATGAAAAACTACATTCATGCCACAAATAAAAAAGTAAGATGAGAGAGAGGGTAAGGGATTGAGTTTTCCCTTATTTTTGCCAACAGCCACTAGGAGCTCACACCCTGACGCTGAAAACTGTACCGTTCCACATTGGAATGCAGAGGCATGCAAAAATGAAACACATGGGGTTTATATATATTTTTAAACATATAGATTTCCTATGAGTCATTAATACTTAAAGAGTAATCTGAACCATAGAAGTCATCATACATACTTTGACACCTGTCTGAGTCAAAGAGTATTCTTTCATCATCCTCACACATGAATCATTTTCTTCGAGCACCTTTAGAGAAGCTGAAATTCTTTTGAGCGGATGTAACATTTCCATGCTACACAAAAACAAAGTAATTGAAAGTTGCCAATTAAGTGTATGCAACATCTGCTCTTAATGGTGATGTACAACGATGTTGATAATAAAGTCTCATTTGCTGAGACTGAGCACTAATTGACAGTGTGTTCCTTTGAACTCCATATTACTTGTAGTGTCAGATATTCCTGTTGAAGAACACCCTTCAAAAGTCTTCAAAAATGACTGTGGATGCTAAGAAAGCTATCTGGGACCAAACTGACTGAAATACAGATTCCATCTCAACTCGAGACTCAGCCCCACCACCAGGTTAATTTAATTTGTGTTGTTGTCTTTACTGCTGACTGGGGAACAGTGAATTTCAAATTGCTCTAATTTGTTTGTATCTCAAAGTAATCTGAAAACAAAATCAAGGGAGATCAACCTAGTCTGCCTCTTTAGTGAAAAGTCTTATAGCATATACCACGTTTTTAATATAAAACATTTATTAGTTGCAGCATTGCACAGACACTGAAAATGTGTTTTAGGGGAATGCAATGGAAATTATTTCACTCTAAAGGTAATGAATGGGTCAAAGTTAAGATATACATACAGCTACTCCTGAGTCAATATTTGCTAAAATCTAGTTATTTTATTTTGGATCTCTGTATCCTGTGCTGGCCCAGATTCTGTGTAGTGCCTGGTTATCCTGTCCTCCCCACCTCATCCCAAACTACGTGTATCTATGCAGTTACAGTCATTTGGTGTAAACTACAAGCTTTGATATAGAAATTAAAAAAAAAAAAGTCAAGGAGACACACATCTGTACTCTTTGATGTATCAGCATTCAACACAATAAAATCTGTTCTTCTGACTGCACTTCAAGGCATTGCTTACTACTGATGTAACTGGAGATGCATTTCTTTTGTAAAGCACCAGTTGGATGTTACTTCTGACCAGACTTCTGCTTGTGCCTAAATTATCAAGTAACCTTGTGCATTCACACCTCAAACATGCACATTTTGCTGTTTGAATTGTTTTATATTTCCAAGCATAGGTTAATTGCTTATGCTTTACTCTCACTACTTGTTTCAAATGTAGATATGTGTTTACCCAACTGCTTATGATTTCTTAGCAACTAGCAAGGGTTCCCAATAAAACTAATGCCAATTTTAACAATGACTCATTGTAAACCTTTAAATGACTCCTTTCAATTTTGCCCAAATTTACCACTCTGTTCCTGTATCTGGCACTGAACACATTTGAACATTGACTTACAATGCCTTCTGAATTTTATCAGAGAATATTAAACTACAGGATGCATTTTGCAGTGCAGAGACAAAACAGACATATGAAATAAATGTAGCAAAAAATATTAATGCCTCATGTGATCATTTGTTTCTTGTTAAGTTGAAAAAACGTTTCAGGAAAACCCCAACCTGTTGCTTACCAAATTTCTGAGAATAAAAACATTAAGCAAACTACATCACCACAACAATCTTTATTTTAATTATGAAATACATTATAGTGTCCTAAGATCCTACTCCAAATAATGCTGGACTTCTCAAATAAAAATCTGTTCAAGAATATGATAACGCTTGTAAACTAATTATATGAAAATAAAAATATGAAAATTAATTATTTTGTCCTTGATAAAGAAGATTATTACATGGATAATTATCTCAAATATTCAAGTATTTTATCTTTTGCAACAGACCAGAAATGGCAGGTGTTTTGCTCTAATTTACTGCCACTCACAGATTTTCAGACATTTCTCCAGAAAACTGTGGATAAATAATCAATGAAGGAGGTTGTAGAAAGAATTAATTATTTAGAATTTTCAAGTATAGGTATTATGCCTCCCAAGAAAATTTTCAAACATGATTACACTAAAGTAAATGCTGAAGTTTTTCCTCAATAAATGGTAGGATTTGGTTTCAAGTTATTGACTCATCAAGAAGCTCCTCAGTTATTCAGGAGGAGGAAATTGGCTAAAAGCAAGTATCAAAATTTTACTTCCCTAGAAAAAGTGAAACAATAAAAATATACTGAGCACCACTAGAACTTTTACATGACTCCACATATATTCAGTATTCCAAGCCAAATTTACAATGTTTTTTGTGAGGAAAATAAAAAGCCCTCAACAAACCCAACCAAAAACTTACATTGCAATTTTTCTGCCTGCCCAAATATTCCTTCAAAAATGACTTTGTTAAAACTTCTGTAATCGATGAACATACTGAAGTATTCAGTGTAAGAGTTCATACTTTTAATCAGAAATTATGTAATATTAGGGATCAAAACTTGAGAAAAGAAATAAAGCTCTCTTTCAACATTTACCTTTGGTTCAAAGGGTCTCCATTAGTTTTCAATAATCTTGTTATTTTCATATGGATTCACAAACCAATTCAATAATCTCAGACTTCAACACAGAGAGAAACAAATTTGAGAGCATTCAATGTTTTGGACAATGTATTTTTACCCAGACGTTTTAGGATGAGTAGCAACAAAAACGCAGGAGGAGGAAGTGTATCACCTACATAGAATAAATCTATTCAAGGCTGTGAAGATGTCAAGAAAGAAACTTTAGAATTTGTACTAAATCCACAAGGTTAGCATACAGTTCTGAGGTTTAATGGAAATACATGGTCAGACACTGCAGAGAAAGTGCAAGGTCATGAGCTATGTGCATTTTGAATAAAAGACTTCTTGGCAGGAAAACATGCTGATGTCTCAGAAATCCTAGTGTCAAAGCCAGTCATGACATACTGAAGATGTAAAAATCCTTTCTCATTCTTGCCAAGTATCAAATGATTTTATATTAAGTTTTTTAACTGACAAAACTAAGCGTAGGAGACAACATGTATCATTGCCATTAGAAACAAAAATTTCAAAAGATAATTAGACAAAAATGGATCATCTTTTAAGAGGCCAGTGACATTTATTGGGAAATTTATTTAAAATGTTGAAATTTTTTATGTACTTTCTTCAATAAATTAATAAATAGTGGATAGTAATAACTGGGTTAAATTAAGATCTATATTTGTCATTAGACTACCTTCTGCTCAATTGCTGTGATTTAGAAAAATAGAAAGGCAAAATTAAACCTTTTTTAATTACTGGTTTTGATATTAAATTAGCATATTCTCTGCTTTAAAACTGATAATCAGCAGATATTCATTAATTTTATTCAGTCTCAGCATTTTATTAATTGTTCATGGAGTTAAACAAATTATGATTCAGTAAATACATTTTCTGTTAAACTTTAACTACAAGTTAAGGGCTTTTGCTGCTATTTCAGCTGACTACAAAAATTATACTGCCCAACATGTTGAAGCAGAGATAATTCCACTTTTAGGTTTTATATAAAAACTGATCACAATTACAGTAACTGGAGCTCATTACTTCCACATTTTTTGTTACATTTGCAGTCACCAAATTAAATCTAATGAAGCCTTTGCCTAGAGGAATTTCACTAAAAACTATAGAATAAAAAAATTATACTTTCTTGCAGACTTGGCTGTCCCAAGAAAATATCTATTCAAAAACTCACAAAAATATCCACACAAAAATATTAAAAAAGAAATACAATGAAAAATAAAGTGTGCACTAAAGCAAAACTCATTCATGGAAAGTAAAGAAGAAAATTCCACTAACATTATTTTGTGTATTCAAAACTTTGATGGCTATACCCAAGCAGCATGATGCAACTTTGAAGTTAGATCCAGCTTTAAGGTAGGCCATACTGTGAGCAGGAGGTTGGACAGGCTGACCTCCAGAGGAAGTTTCCAACCTAAATTATTCTGATTCTAGACTTCAAAAAGACTACAAAGGGTGGAAAAAAAAAATCAGATCTAAATTAGAAAATTAGAGAAGCAAGTGTATCCTTGTTAAGCTTTCTATCAGAATACAACCTTGAATTTGTATCAATTTCAGGAAATAGGAAAGAAGTTTTTGTACCACGGGCTTAAATAGATTGATGTTAGACATTAATTTTCAACAATATTTCCCATTAAATATGGGAATTTCTTAGCAGTAAACTTATAATTTTCTATTACCAAGCTCTTTTCTGCAATGTATGATTGATAAAATTCTGTCCAGGCTAGATAAAGATCACTGGATCATGAGTCCTTGCCTGGGTCATATTTTCATTTTTACTTATGGACAGAGCATTTCTGTCAAAATGGTTATCTTAAAATTTTCACACGTGGAGAGAGGAAACAAAGTCCTGTGAAATGGAAATCACTTTGGCATCATGAAAATGGAGAAAACTCAGACTGAGAGCTCTAACATCCAGCCACTGCAGTTTACTGTAGATTCAATTAAAAAGTAAGAAAAAATTCAATAAAAACTTGAAATGCAGATGAAAACAAAGAATATTTTAAAGTTATACAACTTGCAGCAAATTTACATAATAAAAATTATCCAAATGGTATGAAAATATTTTAAAGCCTGCAAGAATGTCTAATGTAGTGGATAAATCCTTAGTGTTATAAAATTGGAAAACTTTTACAATTAAGTAATTCAATTTTTGAATTCAGCTGCTTTAGTCAACATGAAAAAAAACCTCTACTGGTTACAATAGAAGATATTTATTTCAATTGTAGAGAAAGTTGTTGACTATCACAAAGTAATGCCTGGATGTTCAGGATAATCTTGTGTGTTGTAAAGGGTCATAATACTGATGCATTTAATTTTGGTTCTCTTCAGGCATGGTTTGCAAAAAGTTTTTAAACATGACACCAACCGCACTTGGGTTGCAAAAATTCACCAAAAACCTGGAATAGTGGAGTGGTTTTGCAGTATCTTTTATATAAAGACAGTTTATTTTAGTGTTCAGGTTTATTTGGCTTCAGAATCATATTGCTTGTCCCAAATATTACTGAAATAATATAAAGTACTCTGTTTTTATTGCATAATATTCACAGAAATATCTTAGTAAGGATAAGAATGGTTTCTTTTCAAATATGTGATCTCCTGCTCATGAAAATGCTAGTCAGCATTGTAGTGATTATAACTGTCCTTTATATAGACAAGACTCCTAAGTGTAGTGCAAAAACAGTACCACAAAGATAATACTCCCTTCTCCAGTTTATCAGACCATAATACACGGTGAGAGAACCCTTTCTGCTGTTTTATCTCTCATTACAGAGTGATAACCACACTGCTTTGTCCATCTTGTATCCTAAAAAACCTTAGAAACATAATCTCAGGCATTACAGCTGGGTTGAATTTAAATTATTTAAACCAACTTAGTTCCTCCTCTTAGAACAGCAGACTCTGGCAAATATTAATTTCTATGTGATGGCATTGGGCTTTTCCAGAGTCTCTAACACATGAGGGGTTCCATCTCTGTTGTTGGATGACTCTCTATCCCCTACCTCCACAGATATGGCACATCAAAGCACCTCACCTGTACACTGCAAATATTTTTGTGCTGCTCCCAGGCTTTTCTCTATTTAGCCCCATTTATTCTTTTCCCCATTCAAAAACCATTGCAAGCTCTTTCATTGAATCCTGCTAACTTCTCCACAAAGATCCTTTATCCCATTTGAGACAGGCGTACCTATCTTTTGCTGGCTGGCTGAGTATTGTGTAAACTGACACATGATCAAAATCCAAAATTCTGCTGGTGACACCTAGCTTGAAGCCAGGTATTGATCTGTTTCTTCATCATTCCCTGTGCCTGAAAGGACAGGGAAAACATTTCTTGTGCCTCTGATCCTCTACTTAGTCGTCTCAAAGACCTTAAGTATCTCCATTGCCCTTGGACTTTTGTTGCAGTTCTATCACTGCCTACCCGAAATATCAATAGTGGATAGTAATCTGAGGGTTGTTCCAGGGTAGGAACTGCTCCTCACATCTCTAACCCAGGCCCTAGAGAGGCAACAGACTTCCCTGCAAAGTAGATGGTGGCTGCATTTTGAAGCTTTTCTTCCCTGTGAGAAGTGAGTTTCCAATGACAAGTACCCCGCTTTTTTCCTTTATGGAAGCAGTTTGGACACAGGACACAGATTTAAACTCGATGACACATCCAAGCTAGATGAAGCATTGTCCTGGAAATCTCTCACTTCCCTTTGCAGAGCAATGATTATGCTAGGGCACCTCAGGAGGTGGGGCAGTCACCAGGGTGCTCTGCCATGGATTTTGTCAGCACCAGAGCTGCCCACCTTGGTGACTGATTTTTATTTTTTTTTAAATAAGATTCTTACTAGTTTACCACTTGCTAAGTTTCATTTGCAAACCACATTTTTTTAAATGGGAAGCCAGTTCCACTGGCACAGCCATTTGGAATAATAATAATAAATATATATATAAAAGACACTGAATTCTGTTTCACTTAAAGATGTGGAGGGCTATCTAGAAGTCTTAATAGAGTTGTTTTAAACTCATAACAAACCACTCCTTTAATGATGCTCATGAAGTGAACATCTCACTCTCATCAGTTGCTGCTATCAGGAGATATTTTGGTGGAAGCATAGCTCAGATACAGGCCCTGTTTGTAGAAGAGTAAGAAATTGCTTCTATACCTATGAAACATAAAATATTGTCTTGTGGCCTCGTGTACCTTTAAAAACAGCAATTATTGCTTTGACACACAAACATTTTCTGCTTGCTTTCCTTGGGGTTCTTACATTTCAGTGCTTAAAAGTGACATGTTCATATACTCTTCTATGGTTACATGTGAGGTACAGGGGAAAAAAGATCTGTAATAAATAATAATCTGTCATATTTATTGTGATTGCATTTTGAGGCATGTTATAAGTGAGTTTGTCATAGTCTCAGGACTCATTATAGGTCAAAACAACAACATATGTAATCTCATAGTCACTCTGACAACACATATGAGGGTTTGTGTTCTGTCTAGGTATTTTATTTCTCTTCTGGAGGTCGTTCTGGTAAGCATTTAAATCTCATGTTATTCTACCAAAAGTATATTGGGCAAGTATGATCCCTAAACTCATATCAACTCTCTCTTGTTCTTGTGAACATTATCAAGAATAGGAGGGGTTCAGTTTCAAACTTTTCCAATATGAGATGCCAGAGGGTTTTTCAGATCTCAGCTTCTACATCTGCAGATGCATCACTTCAGTGTTATTGTTATCAGCTACCACAGTGCTTTAATCAGCACATCAAAATACTCCTAAGACCCAGAGCTACTTCTTCCCATAAGAACAAGAGCTTACAAGTAGAATATGGCAGGGGTTTTTCAGAACCCTATGACTGTGTAAGGTCAGGTATGATCTGGTTCCCAGGTCATTCAGTGAAACCAGTCTGACACCTTCCTAAACTTGATATTCAGTTTATGTACCAGATGCACACTCTGCTACATGGCATCATTGTAGTAGAGAAAACACATTTATTTATCTCCAAGCTGACCACCCTTCCTCATTCAAATCTCACCTAAGTCTCCAGTTTGCAGATGACTTACGTTATGCATGTAGTTTACAAACACTTGTTAATATGAAACTAAAATTACTTTACATACCTACTCCATAGTAGCCAATTTCCACACACAAAACCCCTTTGTGCATCTCAAAGGTTTATTGCACTGTTTAATACTGTAAACTCCAAAAAACCCTAAATTTTCAAATCCCAGTTTAAAAAGAGTCTAATAAAAAAAAAGGCTATTGTTAAATGATGGGGAGAACACTATCAATTTATTTCTGTTTGATTTTTGTTTAAGGGAAAACTAACATAATAAATCAATATGGTAACATTCAAGGTTAACAATATATAATGTACCTTGTAAACAGCTAAATTAAATGAGTTGTTTTCAGAAAAAACCCAATAGATACCAAGGTTGCAGAAGAAAGCAACTCTGCAATCTCAGGATTATAGCACAGTCTCTAAAGTGTATTATAGCCTTACACTCACTGATATTTTTATGAGTTCTCACAATTCAGAATTATGGTGAGTAACCTGAGTATTGTATTTTTCTTAGAATTATGAGTCAGTATTTCTATCATTTTTTCTGTCTTAAAAAAATCTGGACACAGTCAGTAAGTCATGTCTGGGATAATGGCAGAAAGACCACAAATCTTACTGTACCCACAAACCTGCAAAACCCTCCACAACTGCTTAACACTCAGAGACAATATACAGATTCTATAAAGGTCACAGAAGCGAAAACAGAAACCCGTGCTGATCGCTATTTAACACAACCTGATCAAATATCTGCTATAATATCTTCATAAGGTTTTGAACAGAGGGGCAACTCAGCAGAGCATAAGATACTGAATATTGATTAATTAATTAGTCCACAAGCTGAAAAGCAGGTATTTCTCGTGATGTCAAGCTTTTTAAAAATTGAGTCAGTTTTTCAATAGGCCCACTTAAAAGAGAAAAATAAAAACCGTTTCAACTGCAGTATCTTAAACCATTATAGTGCTGCAAATGAATCTCAACTTTTAACTACAATTGAATAATTTAATTTGTTTTGTACTATTCTTGCTGATGTTAAGTAAGATGCAATAAAATATATTATTCAAGAGTGATCATGTCCTGAAAAACTTTTTTTTTTGTTTAAATGTGTTCTATATCTATTTATTTCTGCATTTCTTTAATCTTTTTGTTCCAATGGACAACACTGGACATCTCGAATTCTGAAATGAGAAGTTTAGTCCTTTCATGTAGAGCTGTTAGCTGTTAGTGAATTAATTTGAAACTGCTCTGTTGGCCCACTTACTCATTCTTTACCATGAGCAGAATTCAACTTGAGAATGCAACATAATATGACTGCTATGGCTGGTAACTTCCATTTCACCTGAAGGTGTTTGAATGGGCCTCAAGCAAGGAACAACAAGGGATGATGACAGCTGACAGCTGAGAGGAACATGGAAATCACGTCTGGAAGGCAAACCAGCAGGATGAAGGGAGAGAAAAAGCTCTTACAAAGGAAAAAAAACAGTTTCATGGATACTAAAATGTTAAAAAAAACCCATATATAATTTAGCAAATAGAAACAGTAAAATATGTATGAACATATAGAAATTTTGAATGTCAGCAGTGGAAACCAGTCTTCAGAGAAATGGAAGTTTTCTGGCAAAAAAATCATGCTACAGCTGTTATTATTATGGGTTGTGAGTTAAGCCACTGATAACAAAAGAACAGATCCCTAAAAATCTGACTTCAGTTTGAAAGAGAAGTGGAGGGAGTCATAAAAAGATGCTGCTGTAGAAGATGCACCAGCAGAGGACATGAATTTTAGGTACTCTGTTGACAACGGAACAAACTTCCAGCATGTCCTCTAGATCCCAGCTGATCACTCCAAAGCATTTCCCCATCTTCATTAACTTTGAAAGCAAAGCTTACTTTCACAGATTTCCCATCAGACGTAGGTAGGTGCTACCTTGGGTGCTGTGGCGCAGAGTTATTGTGTTTATCTCCTCTCTGTGGATCAGTTTCTCACACAACACACTTTCCCTTGACTCCTCTCCCCCACCCATCTTCCCAGTCTCTCCATTATGCTAGTAAGAGATGACTTCACATCCTTGTGCCACAACCTGCTGAGCTATAAGCTCAGATTTCCTATATCTGAGGCAATGAATTTATAATTCCTCCCTAAATCCCAGCCTCAGACTTCCTCAATATTATTTCAGCTGGCATCCCAATCCTTCAACTCCCTTTGTTACTGCACCTTCTGGTCCATCTCCAATTTTTTTTACAAACAGAAACAAACAGTCATTTTTTAAGATGATGGTTGGATTCACCATAATCACAGAAAAGATATATGCACGCACTGAAACAGTTTGCAGCAGTAGAGAGCTGTTATCACAAGCAAACAGCTACCGAAGGAAAAGAAAAAAAAAAACAAAACACCAAAATGAACAACAAAACAAAAACAACAACAAGGAAAAAAGAACAACAAAACAGAAAAAGAAAATGTCATTTGCATCTGGAAAAAAAAGTGTTTGCCCCACAGTTTTTGCAAAGCCATTCTCTATTATTCCAGGTGCTAAAAGAGTAAAAACACTATTTGGAAGAACGTCCTGTTCTTTGATTTCCATAACTATCAATTCCATAAGAATAAGTCGTATAGTTTATCTGGCTATGGAGTCCTTTTTTCTGTTATTTTTTTTTTTCAGCACTGAACCACAGACAGAACTTTCCTGTTTTTTTTGTTTTTGTTTTTTTTTCCAGTTTCCCATTTCCCCTTATCATTTTCTGTCCTCATAAACAAGCTGTTGGTTAGCTAAGGGAGGCAGTCCAGCCAGATGACTGTATGTGCAAGCATTTTAATGATGGGTACAAGTAGCAAGCAGTCAAGTTACCACATAACTAGCAGAGCTCTTAACTCTGCCCTACGTTCATTTTGAACCCCATGCAGAAATCAGCTGCATTCCCATCTTTCACACTGTACCTGACACAGACCACAACCTGCTTTTCTCTCTCTTATCCTAATACCAGAGGTTACAGCAGCTTTAGCTTTCAGTTGGGAACCTGCTCCTTTTTCATAACATTCTCAATACAAGTTGCATTTTAATAAGGAACATCAACAAAAACTTTGTAGATTCCTGCATCCTACTGAAAGTCCAGTGCTCATGTATGGCAAAGCACGATGTGCAAAGGACAGGTAGAGATCACTCCCTGCCAACCATAATTATTATAGACAAGACAGAAGTACAAACTATTTAAAAGGAATAAATTGAAAATAATCCCAGTTTACCGCTCACTGCCTGGTGAATATTTGGCAATATTTTTTACTTAACTTCAGGTATGTCCACTTCACTGAATTTTACTTCCTCAGATCTCAGTAAAGTACCGTGGTGTCCACTGGAACAAGAAAGGCCAGGAAATCTGGCAGTGGCCAGACCATGCAATAAAGACAGAGGCAATTTTATATCTGTCAAAGCTGCTACTGCAGGAAGCTTGCCAATGAACTATACGGGGGAAAAAAACAACAACAACAACAAAAAAGAAGTGAAAAACTGTTTTCCTCAGATCATTAGTTAGATTGTGTTTTGGCCAGCTGCAAGAGAAAATCTGCTGCTATGGATCTCTCAACTGTTTTCACCTTTTTTCTTCATTTCCTAACTAGAGAGAATATTAACACTTTACAGAAAAACTTTCAATAATTGGAGAATGGATTCTGTAGCTATGGGTTAAGGATTCAAGTCAGGCTGAATCTCAGGGCTGCAGTTAAAAGTTGAGTTAGTTCAGCTGAAGTTCAAATTTCAGAACATAAAGATTTCATAAAACTGAAACCCAGACATCAGGTTAGCTGAACCCTTTGGGTTTGTGTTCTAATCTTCTGTCTTTTTTCTCTAATTGCAAAGCAGTCAACTCCTAAAACTTTGATAAATTCAAAGCAAAAGTGCGAGTTTACTGAACCCCTGGTAAATCTTAATCCAAATGTGCTTTGGTTTATATAAAACCAATATTTATATTCGAAAGCATATCAAGGTATAGTTAAACACATTTAAATAATACAGGAAATTATTTACAAATACTAAAAGCAAAGCAAGCAAACTAAGGAGAAATAACTAATGTCAATTGTTTATCTTAAAGAGAAGCAGAAAAAAGGAGCAATGTGCTTTGCCACCCTGTTAAAATGCCTGTGCATCACTTTAACTACAATGTACAATGGGACAGAGAAGGAGGCCTGAAGTATACTCTACAATTTTGTTTGAAATGCTTTACAAAAAAAAAAAAAAAAAACAACAAAAAAAACCCCAAAACACCCTCAAACCAAAACACTAACCTGAAATAATTTGCATTGCTCACCGCAACATTAAAAGCACAGAAAGAGACCAATTAGAACAGAATGACAAACTTTATACCTGTATTTCCTGCACTCCTTGGATTTGGTGTGTAAGGACACACTTTCCCTTTCCCCTTCAGCCTTTACTAACTCCAGTCACGCTGATATGGTGAATTTATTGCAAGAAGAAGCACTACTATGAAGCTGCATGGAAGCACTACTGCACCCATTGGAACTGTATTTTTGGGATTTTCCTTTTTTAAAGGAGGAAAGTATATATTTTACTAAAAATAATGGTCCATATCTTGTAATGCCTCTGTATCCCATGTGTTATTGCACCATATATGCTTAATATAATCTTAGACAAAAACCTTATTAGTACTATATGTACTAATGAGAAATGGTTATTTTCTAAATTTTTTTCTTTTTTTTTTTCATCTTAACTGATTTTTAACTGCCTTTAACTACAGCTAAATCAATTTTTCCTCCTGTCTTTGACATCCAAGGTGGAGAATCTGTGAGGTTTTATGTTTTTATTTGTTTGGGGTTTTTTTACAGTAAAGGACTTCCTTTGAACAGGGTAAAATGAAAGGGTAATTATTCTGCCAAACAGCTTTGCTGGTCTTGAGAAACACCTGGCACATGTTAAAAAATGTCTGGCAAACTGCTCTGCTATTTCACTGATCTGGAGCAGGGAGATTAGGCAGGAGGGAGTTGCACACCTTTGTATAGCAGATGTGGCTTTTCACATACCTATGAAATTCAAACTTCTAAAACAAAGGTTCAAAATTATGAAATTTAAAGTCTTATCACATTTTTAAGGCAAGACAAACAGGTAAACTTCTCAAAACCTCATTAACATCCTACCATCCAGCAACATAAAGTAATTGCTTATTGGCTCAAGACTACATAAGCTTAACAAGACTTCTCTTGGCATTTTGGTGTCCTTCCTGGCAGCTCTGAGCCAGACCAGAACAAGGTGGAAAGCTGTGAGCAGAAAGTGTGCTTCCCACCCACCTTCCAACACCCAGGCCAAACTTAGAAGGATGTTCTATTTCAACTGACTGAGTAGCTATCGGGGGAAATGAGATGTTGTTGAGGAACATGGTGAAACACAAAATTTGGAACAAGAGGGAAGAGCTATTACTTTAGAGAGAACAGAAAAGAGTCAGTAGGCCAGGGAGTCTTTGGAAGATGGGACTGAGCTGCTGATGGGTACAGACAAATAATCACTCCAGTATCTTCAGTTTCATGTAACTCTTCTGCTTAATTACTGCAAGTCTGCTTTCCCTCACAGAGTCTCACTTCTTTCAAATAAGGAGACTATAGTAAGACTTGTCATGCTTTAGCTCTCTTCCTTATGTGCTTTTTTCCCTACTCTGCACTCACAGAAGAATGTTTACTGCTGCAAGCTGTCAGAGCAGTCATGCATCATAATACAACCCTAAACTGAATTTATTTTTTACCCCATGCCATTTCCCCTATCAGTGAGCAGAACAGATCTCTTGGCATCCAGCTGAACACAAAACTCAGGTTACACAGTAAAGCTGTTTTCCATAGTGCCCTTGACTGAACTGTTGCTGAGAGTGGAAACCATGTGGCAAAATGTGAAATGAAACAATAATTCTACAGATAATGCTACCATGAGTGTTTGGCTTCTCTCTCTTCACTTCCTGCACATTATATCATTGAAACCACCCCCCTGGGAATTACTGTTACGTGCTCTTGATCTTCTGGGTACTGAATTTGAAGAAGTGTTGAAAAATCATTGCTTCTGTTGGAATCAAACAGGATTTCTGTCTGGAACAGATAAAGTGCTGTGTAATAAAAAAGCTTCTGAACTATCAGGCACAATGCATGACAGCCATAGAACCCAGAATCAGTACACACATTTTGTATTTGCTTTTTAGTACTTCAGTCTCTCACTTGAAATACTGCCTCCACAATGAAAACTGGGGACTGTAAAGATGATTACTAATAATATTTGGGAACTACTCAATATAAAGGGATAAAACCCATGGGAAATGACAAGGGAAATTTAAAAAAATTGTCATCCAGAGCATGCTTTGATTGGGTTGCAGTGAATATAACCTATGGCTACACAAAGAACAGTGAGTATGAAAATGATGAAGGCAGCAATCATCAAGTAAGCATTATCCCTCCTGTGCATGGAATGAAGTTTAACTCCAAGAGAGGGAAAAAAAAAAACCCAAAACAAAAAAAAAAAAAAAAAAAAAAAAAAAAAAAAAAAAAAAAAAAAACCAAAAAACAAACAAAAAAAAAAAACAAAAAAAACAAACAAACAAACAAAAAAAACCAATATGTGATTCTCTAATTAAAAACTGTTCCATTGTGTATAAGCATAGGGAAGAAAAAATTAAGATTATACAAGCAGCTCTGATTCTTAAATTCCAAAACTTTTAAGCAGTTTATTTCTCTACTTAAACAGAGCTCTTAAGCTTTTCAGTTGTAATTTAGAAACATGTACAGGAAAACAGCCCCCCAAAATAAGCCAAACAATAAAATCAGAAATTAAAAACATGTTAATCCTGTGACAGAGTTTATGTGAATGTTACATCTAAGAAAACAAAATTTTTCTTACTATAAACAATACAAGTGCTAAACTGGTATTACAGTGCTGAAATGGAGGAGATGTAGAAAGACAAGTTTCATATTTGTGTTTTGGTGGTATGGGTGTTTGACCTTCCCAAGCAAAGAGCAGAAAATTGGATTTTCAGCACTGTGACTTCTGTTACTCTCTATAGTGAACTAGAAAATGATGGAACAAAAATGCACAGGAGCAAGGATACTAAATTACAGGAACATCTTTCTCTATTAGAACTGTCTGTTTAAAATATAAAAGTACATTTGTTTAGAGAAGACTGCCTGTTACTCTCCAGAATTGAGATATTTTTTTTCTTTCTCAGACCTTTCAGAATCAGTGTACATGCACAAAAAAAAAAATTAATAGATAAATAAATAATAAATAAAATAAATTTTAATAGTAAATAAATAATAAATAAAGATGCTAAAGAGAAACCTGTTATATTAATATTAGTTGGTTCTTCTCATCACAAAGGTAATTCATATAATTCTGCAGGTATGGTAAACTACAGAGTCTTTTTCCTTTATGCCAAAAGGCTTTTTTTTTTACATTTATTTACTTTTATGTAACATCTTAGCATATTACAAAAACACAATAACATTCATATAAAGTAACTGAAACACAGTGTTACCTAAAATTTCAGATTAAAGATGAGGCAGTTCTCTAAATCTGCTCATTAATGCAATTTCAGGTTCTGTAGAATTTTATTCAAAACCTCAAGTTTGTAGAGCCATTAGGGCCTTGCTCACTGCAGCTTGTTTATACAAGGTTCATTAAATTATTGAAGAAGTTAGTCTATAGCTAGCTCTGCAGAGTTTATGGTCTTTACATCAGATGATGCTCATTTATATAATGCTGGTAGTGCTATATGTTGAAAATTCATTACATAAAGTTATCTATAGTCATAATGGTTGGCTCATGTAACTTTTTTTTTTCCTGCATTATGATTGTTCCTTTGGATCTTTTCCAGTAGCAGCTACAAGTAAAGCATCTGTATTTGAATACTAACAGAAAGCTCATTGCTATTCACATAAAGTTAGTCAAATAAATGAGCATCTTAGAATAACATCCCAGGCCTCCCCCCCCGCCCCAAGCTGAATGCTTTATTCTACTATTAGCTTCAGCCTAACTTTTCTTAGTTTAGTCTTAGTAGCATTTATTGAGTTGCAGAGATGAGGTGGTATGCAAAACAACAATTAAAAAAAAATAGCATCCTGATAAAGCATCTTTGTTTCCCAGTACAGAATCTACAGATGTACAGCTGTTGCTACAAACAATTCCTCCTGTATTTTTAGAGATGAAAGTCTGCACAGGAACTTGCACTCAGGTCGGTTCCTCTTAAAGTGCCGTGTAAAACTCTGAGAAACAAGAAACACCACACATAATAGCAGAGAGTACTGTACTTGTTTGCACCAATGCAATTGCTTAGCAGAGGAACTCTCCTTCAAAGTAGTCAGAACTCTCATTAAAAGTAGTCTCAACATCCTGGTGATGTCTTGCTTTAGAGGTATCCTGCTGGCCAGACTGATACAACCTTGTTCCAAGCATGATGTGAATTACAAGAGCCAGCCTTTGTGAAGTGAAACAGGTATGAGAGCTCTCATCTCTGTACTTACATGACAATTATCTACTACTTCACCCAAAAGTAGACATATAATGTTGATATTAACTGATTCAAAAACCTGGCCTTTGCCAAATATTAGAATATATTCAGAACTGCAAAATTCCATTCTTAAATCTTGAATAAGTGCATTAAATTACTAAGTTATTTTAATTTTTTTTAAGCATTCTGTGCTAGATTAGCAGACTTATTATTAGGAAAGACCTGAAGAGACAGGAAAGAAAACTCTGTACACATAGCAGCTATGTCAATCTCATTCACTTGCTTAATGTATAATGCTTATGACAATACCAGCTTTCTTAGCTATTCAAATGGAACAACTTAAATATGAGGCTGAGGCACCACAGAAGCAGCTTATTAGGAAATGACTGTATGACAGTGCTGGAGAAGACGGTTACTTAGAGTGAAAAAAAATTAAACAAACAACCATTCCCTTCAAAGAAACTATGCATTTGCATGCACCACTACAAGTATTTTTAAAAGACTTTTCAAAATAGCAGTTTCATCATATGTCAGATCAAGACTGAAATTCCCAAACACTCCCTAAGTGTATAATTGTCTTCTTATGTTTAAGCAGTACAGGATTTCCTCAATATATCCTCCATTCAATTCCATGGTTATATATTTGTATATGATTACTGAGCCAGACAAACTTTCAAAGCTCCTGCCCTCAGGCTGTCAATGACATTTGGGGATCTCTATGACTTGGTCATCATAGAACTATGCGGAACGTCAACAACAAAAATCCCTGAGTCTGAAATCCTTGACACCTTACATTATTTGAAAATTCAAACCAAATTTTAACTATAATGGACATGTTTTAATTACAGCAAGCATTCATTACTTGACTATGCCATCTTGCCTTTTAAATAGAACATATTTCAGTTCATTTTGAAAAGAATTTAGTGAGATCATAAAAATATCAGCAATCTAATTATTTTCAAAAATAAGGGATACTATTAATAATCTAAACAGCTGCAATATCAGCGAATTTAATTAACAGATAAAACTATGAACAACAGGGAGCAAGGCAACATGCTGTTTCTAAAGATGTGCAAAATGAAAGTATCCTGTCCTTGTACCTGGAATATCGATGGCCCAAATTCAATCTATCTCACTGCACAGGCACAAGTCTATTTCAAATCACTGAAAGGATACAAATAAATGTTCATGTACTTTCTCTTCTAAACCAAAAAGGCAGAAGCTAGTGCTTGTTCTTATCCTCCTGAGCCTACCCAAGCCCAGCTGACAGCCTTCCCTTCCTGCAGTTTCTCAGGATGACTGAGAAAAGCCAGATCAGACCTGAGGAAGCAAGCTGTGCCGTGAGCCTCCTCAAAGAAAAGCAGCTTGGCTTAGATTTCCCATCAAGATCTGAAAGTTGTCCTTCACTTCACTAATGCAACCAAGAGTTTACAAAAGTTTTCACTGTAAGGCCAGTGGTAATTGATCTTACTTTTAATGAAAAATCAGCATTTGAAGTTACTTCTACCCAATCTCCTGATCATTTTGATTAAAAGCATGTACATACCATAGTAGTAATTTATAGATTTTTCAGGTGCTGGTCTTCCTGGAAGGTATCTACCAAAAATACCTCTGCCCTTTTGCTCCTTGATCTACACATTTTTTTTTTAATCTTTTTTTCTTCTTTCTAAAACAATAAGATGTAAAAATAACCACTTTAGCCATTTTATTTTCTAGAAACTGAGACTAGGACAAATAGATCCTTCTTCAGTTTTTAGAGGGAAAACAAATCAAAAAAAAAAAACCACAAATGCTGATATTTGCCATCTGTATAGCATTGCTAAAACTTTCTTCCTACCATGTTTAAGAACCTGTGGAAAATTGGAACCAAAAGAGTTCCTGCTGAAGAGCTCAGTTTTCTACAGCAGGCAATCAGAAAGCACCATATTTGCTTTTGTTCTGCGCCTTAACAAATCCTAAGCCTAGCTGCCAAATTTCGTGGTTTTAAGCAAAGCACATTTTTCATGTGGTTCAGAACGCTCAGTCCCCCAGCTAAGTCATTATTACTTATTGCTTTTATGTGGTCCAGCCTTCTTGAAATGACAGCCAGTTTGGACAGTCTGCTCTGCCTTCCTCGTGTCTGATGATACTGGGAGCAGATGAATGGGAGGCACTCTGGCTGTTAGAGCTGCCTACCAACATGAGCAAACACCACAGGGCCTGATGATTATTTAGTACTGACAGTTTTGGTTCGGAGAGAAATGAACTCCAGACAAATAATGAAAAAAAGTACATATTTTTATGATATTTCCCAGGTAACCTCTGTGTGAAATGGGTCTTTTTCATAACAAGAACTTTCTTTAGTCATTATTCACATTAAACAGTTTAGGTTAATGTGTCAGACAGCACAGACCAACTGGCTACTCAACTGGTAGGTATCCTGATGGGAAAACTAAGTTCTGCATGGTGTATTTTAAAACTCTGGGTTGGCAATCAACAAAAAGAAAAGGCAATTTGAAATTCTTGACTTTTATTTAACTGAGGCCCTTGACTTGGTAAATCACCAATTAATATCAACTTTGTTAGCCTCAAACTGAATTAGGTTGACTGCAGTACATTGCTTCTTTGGCTCCTTCTCTGGTGAATGCAAGCAGTTACTTCTAATGGTGTTAAAGCTCAGATGAAAATGTTAAATAGAAGAGTCAATTTCAAGGTCATTACTTCTTTTTCCAAAGTAATGAAAACAAAGTACTTCATGCAATATACAATTATAGGTTAATGACAGAGCTCTCCAGAGTGGCTCTAAGGCCTTGCTCAATTTAAAATACTGATTTAAACAATTCCAAGGTAACATTAAGTGTAAATAAAAAATGTTAGTCACATTTTAAATATTATATTAAAGCTACATATGATTTAAAAAAATGAATAGGTAACACTTTTAATGCAAATATTACGATGAGAAAGTGTTCTAAGCCAGTATGAAAACAACACTCACTAAAACCAGCTATTACAATGGCAGAGTGAGAATCAATCTCATAAAGCAGCATTTGCATACTCATTTACCTCGGAATTTCTGCAGAACGAAATAACATTACCATAAGACAAAACCCAACAAATTGGGAAATTTTGCTGGTACCTTCTTTACAATAATAGGTTGCAATGTTATATGAAAATAACCCATAACCATACTGATTTTACAAAACAATTTTTTTCTCGCACTGTATGATTCATTGCCACCATAAAGGGCCACGCTAGGTTCTCTTTCCAGTATCTCTTACAACAGGAGAGAAGACGGCAGGATATATTTCATGGTGATGCTGACTGAGTCTCTTGCAATTAAAAATTAAAAATAATTTCTTTCATGTCAGTGCATTTGCATTTCTCAAACAGAAAAATACCTCAAACAATTATTAAAAATTAAAATACCAGAGTACCAACTTTCTGAGTAGCAGCAAGCTATAGAAAATAAAAAGGCAAAAATAATAGATAGATATTTACATTACTGAAATTCACACCCTTTAAACTCTGCCTGAAGTTCTGAATTAAAATATGAAAGCAAGAAAATGAAAGAATGGGATTCACCATCTCTCTGGGACAAGACCAAGTTGTGCTACACAAATATTTTTTTCATCAGAATCAGGAACAAACTCTGACCTGAGCATTTCATGCAGCATATTTAGAAGAAACTTTTATTGTAAGAACCAAGAAGAAGATCTTTTATGTACAGCACATTCTTTAAGTCTACTTTAAGACTCTGAAACTTATGGGTAAGAGCAGGAAGCACACTGGTCAGGAACAGCATCACAGAGCTTTGTTATGAACATTCAGAAATGTCTCAGGACATACTTGCATACTTGTGCTTCAGAAGGATCCTGTCATGATACAGAAGATTCTAGAAATCACTCAAAACCAAACCAAAGAACAATGAACAATTAATCCCTTTCACACCCCCTTTCTGTGCCCTCTCTACCTTAAGGCTCTCTGCAGCCCCACCACAGACACAGAGTCTGCTCATGGAGGATTTAGTAGCTGAAGGACTTAAAAGGAGAAACTCAGCAGGGAAAGGTACAAAATCCCACAGGAAAACACCTGCCGGAGTCAGGCTGGCACTGGCCAGGGATGGTCACAACTGGTCAAGAGCAGCTGTCGCAGTCACCCATGCTCAGGGGAAGACACACACTCAGGCACTTTGAGGAGCCACCTCTGGGAGTCACTGGGGAGGACTCTTTCTCACCTAAATATGTCTGCCAGATCAGGCCAGACTCTTTGGGGATTTTTCAGTGGTGCTTCTGCTTAGTCAAACAAATCTTGTGTGCTAAGGAATACACAATTTTTAGTGTGTTAAAACCTATGTATATTCTTCTTTGCAGAGCCCCAACGGAAGATGCTTGAATGAAACAGAAAATGTGGCCTCTGCACATCATCTTCTGTAAAACAACACCTCATCCCAAGGCAGATCTGCCCCTGGAGACCCCCTCTAAACATACCCCACACACTTGCAGAAGATATGCTGAACTCATGGCAGTATAACTGAACTTAGGTAAGGTACTAATCTGAAGCAAAATAGCTGAAACAGGAGATCTGTTAGCAAAAGTATTGGTCACTGACAAACTGGACATCTGCCCATGGCCACGGGACTAAAACAAAGGGAGACTCTCAGAGCTTTCACAGAGTGCTGTTGGATGACACAGCAGGAAAACACCTGGGTGACTCAAGGATGCACATACCGTGGAGATAGACTTTTACAATGAGAGAGATTGGCCTGCAGGACAGATGGTTGCCATAAAGGCAAAATAGGTGTACTTGTCACTGGAAGTCAATAGCTGTAAAATATATTACTTCTATCCTATCCACACATTTACAAGATAGTAGATGTCATCATGTTTATGGGTGACAACATTGATTTTTAGTCAAAACTGTAACATACTTAAACCTTTACCTCTGTGAAGAATGTGATTTTTTTTTTCTTTACTTTAAGTAATAACACAACTTCTGTAGTTTCTTCATGGCCACTTTTTCAAAGCCTATTTTCTAGCCTCTCATCTTTCTTTCTTTCTCTTTTTTTTTTTTTTTTCTTTTCTTTCCCCTGTAATGCAAACATCAAGATAATCTCTGGAAGCACGAAACTACTCTAAAACTACAATTCAGGAGCATGAGAATGTAGACAATGGTAACCAATAAACAGAGAACCAAGAACCTTTACACATAACTACAAATTTATTCCTTAATATATACACAGTAAGTGTGACTCAAGCACTGGAAACCCCAGGTCCAGCCCATACCTTTCACTACTGACAGAAAAATGCTAACTGAAAGATATTTGGAATTTTGAACAGAGATTTACCTATTTTTGACATTTTCCTGTCAGGACAGATAAATAGTAAATACCAAATACTTAGGTTTCTGCAAAAATGAAAAAATCTCTGCTGCAAAACACTATAGTATCTAATTTACTTAAAGAACTTTAAAATAATTCAAATGATCCTCTCTTAACTGAGTGCCCTGTAAGGAGTTTAAACAGACTGATACGTTGTGTTTCATTTAATTTTTTTTTTTTTGAAGTTGCTAAGTTTCTGCACATGTAATCTATTTTTTCACAGCAGTATTCCATGCTGCTGTTCTATATATCAGTCCTTTCTCTTTCCAATAGCTATCCACAACAGTTGGTTTGGACAAGGCTTATTTAGAATGACCTTTCCTCACTTAGGTCAATTCTTTGAAGAAAATATGTAAGAATTTGGTTCCCAAGGAAACAGATTTCTGAAGATGCAAAAAAAAAAAAATCAAAAAGGCATCACTTACCATGCACACATTACATTTTTCACATGCACCAAGAACTCCTGAGAGAAGGCCAAGAGAAGAACATCCACTGCTTCCATGCTGGGGGCTCCTTAATGCATGCTGAGCAGGCAGAGCACTCCTGCCACTTTGGGTAGCTGCCAGCAAAGCACCCTCTGGCCAAACACAAAGATGTTGGCCAAACACCCCAGTCAAGCACACACAGAACCACAGAATCACACAGAATAAACTGAGCTGGAAATCCCATACGCTGGAAGATGTTTTTAAGAAAGAATTTAATGTATGACAGACACACAGATTTGTACAAACACGTGTGGAGTTTCCTGGTATAAGAGGCAAAACAGGTAGAGAACAAAAATGTATTAAATTGCTAGAAAAACCTCTTTATAAGAGGTTCAATCTATTTCACTCTTATTATTTAGAGGCCAGAAAGAGCAGACAGAAGGTGAAAAGGACCTTGTAAGCAAAGACGTGCATTTATATTGTATCTGGTGCAGCTGGGAAGAGGAGTCACTATAAACGTACACAGAGCCTTCAAATACTTAGGAAACATCTAATTTTGCACAAGACTAGACAGTCCCTCAATCTTTTAGTCTTTTTGAAGTGCTTCACATAATTTCTCAGTACTTCATTCTTTTACTCTGATCCTATGTCATGTTTTGTTCTAATTACGATGCTGTTGGGACCCAAATACCGACTACTTCTGCAACTGTCAGTAAAATACACCTGACTTTGCTCACATCCTCTTAACATAAAACAGCTAATCTCACATTCCAATCCCATGTTCCTCCTCATCACAACAAAAACCAAACAAACAAAAAAAGGAAAGAAAAAAAACAACAACAACAACAACAACAAAACAAACAAAACAAACAAACAAACAAACAAACAAGCAAACAAACAAAACAGAAAACCCCACAAAACCAGAACAGAACACCTGTTATGGCTCTCTAGGGGTCTCAATCCCCACTGTTGCCCTGTCATTGCAAGGTCTAGAGGCATTGCAAGGTCTAGTGGTGACTCAGTCACCACTAAAGTTCTGTCCTAGGAAAACAGGGACAGCGGTTGGTTCAGTTGAGATCTTTTATAAACTGGATACAAAAATTTCAGACAAAATATTAAACCATATTTTTATATTATATTTATCACCAAGACTTCTCCTGTACTTCAATCAGTATTTCTACCATGTTTAGTGATATGCATGTGTTTTCACATTTAATGCATATGCCAAGAAATTTTCACTTTGTGATTGTTCATATTTTTGTTTTAGAAGGTACTTCTGTGTATTCCAGGCCACTGAAGCTGTCCTCTTTAGTGCCAGTTCCTGAACACTTGCATATACAGTTCTTCACATCTTTCTGATGAACATCTAAATTGTTTTCTTACAACCTGAAGAGAAATTAAGTTCATCAACTACTGTTACTTTGGGAAGTTCAGAATACCTTACCACTAAATTTCACAATGAACTGCATGTCTCAGTGTATTCAGGCTCATCATAGGCAAAAGTCACTATCAATATAGCTGAGAAGCATTTGCACATGTAAGAGAATATAACCTGACAGATCTAATTAATGGAATTAAAGGGAAAAATAGAAATAAATATCGTAATACACTAAAATCTTAAACCACACATTCTGCCTTTTACTACCTGCGAAAACCTGTAACAAAACAAGAACACCTGCAGGATAAGTATTATAATCAATTCATATCTGGTTATAGTCTTCTTGGTTTTTCCCTTTTCTCCTACAAAACTTTCCCTTTCCTCCTTTCATTAGCTGAAGTTATTTAATGTATTTATGAATATCTAAAGTAAAATAAGATTTAAAAAAAATCTGATTCTTTCTGTGATGGGTTTACTTTTCATGAAGCATCAGATTCCAAATTTATCTCTACCATATTATAGCTCACATAATAAGGTTATATGAAACAACTGTTTGAAATAGTGACCGACTATATTTTAAGATTCATGAGTTGCTTTGTACCTTGAAGTATATCAAGCATCTTAAAATTGTTTGGAACAGAATATGTCAACTTAAATGCAAATTGTAGCATCACAAAATACTAAATCATCTTCTTTTCTTTTCCAAAATGTGAACTGTGCTATGATCATCAAAATTTATTGATACTACAAAGGGGAAAAAAGTTATTTAACATTATTATGGGAGAAACTAGTAAATACAGAGACTACTTTTCACAGATTTCCACTTATTTTGAGAGGTTTATATGGAGTTAATATATATAGCCACACACACATATATTTATATATATCTATATCTATAATTAGATACATAGGTCTCCCATGCACCAGTTGCAGAGCAAACCATATATGCAATACATTCTTTCTCTTCTGGTATTTTCCAAATGTGGTTTCAGATTATGTTATATCTTTTAAAATGACATAAAATTGCATACATGTATATTGTTAAAATTGCAATTACTTTCATAAATTGTCCCAATATAACTTGTAGGTAAGAGATGTAGCAACAAATCACAGTTTTTCATTTAGATGAGGCATGTAATGCTAATGAAAGTATTAACATTTATGAAACATTTTTATAGAGAAAATAATGTTAAATTACATTGCTCATACATTCCTTCTGTTTATAATTAAAAGCAAATTAGTGGATGCACAAGATCGTATTCTGCCACCATTGTATTCATTAGCAATACAAACATTTAGATAATTACATAATAATGCATTCTTCACTGGCAGTTAGTAGCAGAAGAGAAGATTCCAACTTTAATTTTCTTATATTGCTGTTGTTATCATAAGAATTCAGACTAACCAATTCCCTCTAAAATATTACATTCATCTAACTCCTCTCTTCCTCTGTGTGGAAATCTGAGGAGCACCAGCTTGCTCACTTCTGCCTACCTAGGGCTGGGTGTTATGCAGGGGCTCCACAGAAACATGAAAGCCATATCCAAAAATCCTAACCAAAACTCGGTGCCAGTTGTGTTTGGCTCTGTCTGTGCAACTAGAAAAAGGTGTTACAACCAGCAACGCCAGGTTCCAGGAATGCAACTCTGGGCACAGTTTTGTTGAGCCATATAGTGCCTCGTGACTCAATTGCACATGAAGAAGCTATACAGCTTTGATTTCCATCTTTACTATGACCAACCCAAGCTCAGAGGTTTGTTAATTGTGTCCCACTCATGAATTTATCAGTCCTCACTTGGAGAGAGCAAAGTTGTCTTTGCAACTCATGTAGGAAGCAGAAGTTCTTGGAAAGGAAAATACATACATACATACATACATACATACAGGTTAATCATAATTTGTATCAGTGTACACCAAGGGAGACCTGTGTACCTGCATGTCCCATCAAGACAGGCTTGCTTATCTTTATCAGATGCTGTGCTCAGAAATTTGACTTCCAGAAAACAAATAAACAAGCAAACAGAAAAACCTCATGAAAGAAAAAAAAAATCTCAATAAAATTGCAGGTTGCTATAAATATGGACCTTTCAGTGATATAAGTTACTGTATGCTGGTACGTCCCATATATGCTTAGTCTACAGAGGGGAAAAAGAAAAAACAAGAACTTTAATTGTCAACAGGATAATTCTCCAGAAGTAGGAAACAACCTGCAAGCTAAAAATAGCTAAATGCAAGTGGGCTGAAGTGACCTAGATGATTTGAAGAGCATATTGCAGCTAAGTGAAAGGGGGTAGAGAAATATTAAATATTTGTTGTTTTTTTTTCCTTGAGAGGTAAAGGAATGACATAAAGAGAATGGTTTTTTTCTATTAATTAATTTTTTGCTCATAGTCTTATAGAACTGGGAAACATAAGATTTAAAAGGTATTTGTAACCTGCTTGAACTTCTACACATATTGTTTCTTGTCAAAGCATGAACTGAATACATCTTCAATCAACTATAAAACCATAATGTTAAAAGTAGAACTTGTTTAACACCAGTTTCCTTGCTTTGGTTATTTGGGAAAACTAATTGAATAGCTTTGTGTGATATAGAGGCTCACAATATAGCTTAGGGCTCTGAAGTATTAAGGTTTTCAAGTGTATTTTCATTATTTCATGAGGTGTTAATAGAAAACATTTACTGTAACAACAAACAAAATGTAACAGTCACAGTGTCTCATAGAGAAGCTTTTTTTTTTCCTTTTACATCACATTCAAATAGGATTTTTACATGCAAATGAGAAAATTAATTCAAAAAAGACAACTTCACCATCCCAGATTCTCAAGAACAGTTTGACGCATGTTCATGCAGAAAGCAATTTTCGCTTTAATGGTTTAACTTTACTCCCTGCAACTATTTTATTTTATTTTATTTTATTTTATTTTATTTTATTTTATTTGTCCCCCTCCATTGATTGATTTTAAGCAAGAATTTGGGTATATTTAGTCCAAGTTTGTACAGTATGTCCCTGTCTTCCAGTTCTCTCAAGGAGACAAGGGGTTTCATGTATATTTGGGTTGAATATGGAAGACTGGGGAGATTGCCAGAAACAAGGTGGTGTGCAAATGGCTTTGGGGCTGGGCCAGTTGAAGGAGATAAATCACCACACACCAGTTCCTGGCCCAGCCACATGGTAGCTGGACATTTTGTAGAGATAAATGTCTCTGTCCTCTGGGCTCTGCATTCACGCCTCCCTCCTAACACACTGAATTCCCTCACAGCCCAAAACTGTGTTGGGTGGGTGTGTTCATTCCTCCATCACAGATGGAGTCTCAACATAGCCTCCAGCTTTTGGATTACTATTTCTGTGCCTATGAGGGCCATTTTTATGTTATGCTAAATGTGGTGCCATTAATATCTCACTATGGGAAGTGATTGTCATTTCTTGGAAAAATAATCTTGAATATTCTAATGCATAATTAGCATTGAATTATTGTAAGAGTAAAATAAGAATTGCTATTCTGGGCAAACCAAGGGCTCTTCTAGGTTCATCCAACCCCGACAGCGGTCTGTTCTCCTTAAGAAAAGAGTATAAGAATAGCACAAGTGTAAAATCACATCGCGCTTCTGAATAATGCTCTAATTTCTATGAATTTATGGCTAGGAATTTCCCAAGAAAGGCTCTCTTCCTTAATATTCAGAAAATTCAGGATGGACTTAGATTTCTTGCTGACATGATACAAATCATAAAACAGAGCCAGCATATTTTAAACTTCATATAAGAGTCGCTGTAAACAGCTCTGTATGGTGAAGTCTCATTCAGGGTATACAGTATGCACAAAGGAAGAAGTAATATAAGCTTTCTCTATAAAAGTAAATTTTCTTTATGAAAACAAATATTAAATATCACCTGTCATTCCGTCACCTTGCCATTCAGTAATAAAATCCCTCTTCGAGCTTTTGTTTGTTTCTATCTGACCTGAATGATTCTGAGCCATGAGTAGCATTACCACATCCCTTTACCTGATAACCATCAGCTCAGTAAAAATTTGCATGCAACCCCACTGCCAGCTCCCCTCTATGGTGTAACATGACCTCATTTCTGTCCTTTTGTTTCTTCTCTTATAGTAGCTTTGTGAAACATGATATCTTTCTCATTTCATCTTTTTTGAAGAAAATACTCATATTTACAGATCTACATTTTTGTCAGTCATACTTATGTATTCATACAGATTCTTTTCAAGAAGTAATACAATTATGAGACATGGCTTCTTTGAAGACTATATTGACTCTTCTCCATTATATCAGATGGATCCACATGTCTATTAATTTGAACATTTCTGGCAGAAAGGGAAATACACAAAGCAGTTCAAAATATTACCAATATTAGCATCCTCCTCTGGATACAAGGTTGAAATCATAGACTACAAAACAATTGATGGTTATAAGTTTTATCGTTAAGTCTCTCTTGAACCATTGCTTACTGCAATATTATTTCTATCATAAGAGTTGACTCCTAGTGCCACTGAAATCAAGAGAGATGCTCAGAACCACACTGCATGAAGAAAGGTATTAATGCAAAAGGCTTCCTAGGTTCCCTGGCAGTAAACAAAACAAGAAAGAAAGAATGTTTAGCTAATAAGCCATTGCCTAAATTTCCATGAATGCTCCTGTGGAAAGCATGCACAGCTTTCCCTTTCCACTTCCACTTTGCCCCAGACAATCACACACACAGAGCTTGATGGCAAGAGAAAAAACAAAAACTACCATTGGCTTTTGAGGTTATTTGTTTATTTCGGAAACACACTGTCTGGTGAAAACCAATGACAACTTGATAAAAGAAGATGAAAGAAGAAATATTTGATAGAGAGATCCATAGCATCCCTAGACCAGAGATTATCTCAACAAGAGCTAGATGTGCCATATAATTTTGAGAGGAGTTTATGGGTGCAGACAGCCTCCAAAGTGAAATGCTACATGTGCAGAGCCTGGTCTGGCTTTGTAAGCGTGCACCTTGGGATCACCAATTCTCCAAAAGCACCAGCACCCTCATCCCTTTCTTCTGGGCCCCATGGGAGACCTTGAACCCTGACTGCTCACTGTCCCTGATGGCTGAACATACTGTAGCTCTGTGGTAACATGAATATGCCAGTGTGATTTGTGTTTCCATGACTATGAAGGCAGTCATCATACTAGGCAAGATGGATGTTCTGTATGATTAAGACATTAGTAGCAAGATATATGAAAAACCCTGGAATATTGTTCACTGTGAGAAGGAATAGTGTAACTCCAGATGGCTTTTATTAGTTATTATCCAATCAATCCATCAGCTTCTCTGCAAAGTAGTTAAAGGTGCAGTGTTTCATTGCCCTGCAACACACACCCTTTACAACCTGATCATCTAGCAGCCAGCTATCATCTAGATCCCTGACATATTTCCTGCTTGTAACCTGGGAAAAAATGCTTCACTGATTGCTTTAATTGACACTTTCTAGAGACAGTTTTTCCTGTTTTCTGCATTTTTATATAATTCTAATTTCATTAACGTATTTTTCAGTTCTAACTGCTGCTAGGAGGAGAGTCATCACTTAAACTTTACTCTCTAATATGGTATACCGTAATAAAAATATGTATGGTATACTATAGCACATAGTATACTCTCTTAATATAGCATGCTAAAATAATATCTGACATTTTCTGCATCAAAAATAGCGTGGCCAGCAGGAGCAGGGCAGTGATGGTCCCTCTACTTGACACTGGTGAGGACACATCTCAAGTTCCACATCCAGTTCTGGATCCCTCACGACGAGAAAGACATTGAGGTGCTGGAGCCCAGAAAAGGGCAATAGAGCTGAAGAAGGGTCTGAGGGAGCTGGGGATGCTCATACTGGAGAAAAGGAGGCTCAGGGAAGACCTTATTGCTCTGTGCAACTTTTTTCACTAAATGAGTTGTCAAGCATTGTAACAAGCTGCCCAAGGACATGGTGGAGTCACCATCCCTGGAAGTGTTCAGGAAATGACTGGACGTGGCACTAAGCGCTATGGTTTCGTTGACAAGGTGGTGTTCAGTCAAAATTTGGGCTTTTCCAGCTGTATTGATTCTATGATTTCTTACAGAAATTGTCAGGTAAGAATACAAACACTAACTTATCCTCTATGAACAACTCAATAATCAGTACAGACTGTACAGAGCAACTCAATTCCTTGCTGATTCAAGTAGAAATCAAAAAATTAAAAAAATGTCAAAAGAAAGATGTACTGGGACTTTCCCATGGGCAAAAATACAAGAAGGAATTGTTCAGATGCTGCTTCACTATTCAAAAGCATGAGATGAGATGGTAAACAGCATATCTTATAACCTTACATAAGGAGATTGTGATACACCTTGATAGGTGCATTCTCCTCTTTTGAGTTCCTTCCTCATCTTCTTTTCAGCATAGCTCCTGTTTCTGACCTTAAATATTGTTATTTGAATTCCATTTGTCTAGATTTGTCCTCTGAGGACACCATGATGAATGCATATTTGTCAGAATTATAGAAAACCTTACTGTCTACAAGCCCTGTGTATTGCCCATAGCTGAATCAAGACTTGATTTTGTTCCCTCTGTGCATTCTGACCAGTTGCTTAAGAATGGCTCCCTTTAGGCTTTATATCTTATGCAAACACAGCATTTAAAAATCCTGTGAGCATGTGACAGATTTTTAAGTGCATTTTACCTGAACTTCCTTAATATTTTAGAGTCATTGCTATCAGGGTGGCAAGATAACCCTTCATTTTTATAATTAAGGATTTTTAATGCTTCAGGTAGTAATTGAATACAATCCTCTAATGGAAACCTGCTTCTACCTGTGTGATAAACTGTGTTGCTTATACCTGATTGCACTATGTGTCTCATGCCTGACTTCCTTGCACCAAATGCCAAATGGGCCTTTAGATGCTTCTTCCCAAAGAATTCCAGTTCTTGACTTAAAATGAAAATTTTCATATTATTGTTGACTACAGGGAAAAGGAAAAATATAAATTAACACATTTGAAAACTGCCTTTTTTTTTTTTTCAGCACAGGACTCTGTAGGTCTTGTTACAAGTTAGAATATACAGAAATACATAGATGTTTAATGTACAGACAGAGCCTCATAGATTGTTTCATCCTGCAGCCAAAGACTAACCTAAAAGTAAAATAAAAATGAGAACAGTCTCATTGAACATGTTTTTTAAGAACAATTCTTGCCTGTGTCTTGATCAATACTTACAGCTTTCAACAGAATTCCAAATGGAATCACAACTTATTACAGTTTAGTATTACGATTCTCAGGGAGTTATGTCAGGTTTTGTTTGTTTTGTTTTGTTTTTTTTTTTAATGTAAAGGATCTTATTGTTACCAGCATTTTCACATATAGAGTAAACTTATATATATGTTTATTTTATATGAACTTATTTTTATATATATTTCAAACTGTACCAGACTGAACAGAAGAAATTTCTTATTTCATCCTTTTCCCCTAAAACCTTGATTTCAATAGAACCAACACCAAGTACTTGGACACACAAAAAGCATTCTGTTGTTAAGTCAGCAATATATGCTGTCACACTAATATTGGCAGGAATTAAATGTGATGGGCTGAAACTGGAAAATCAATCAAAAACACTGTGAAAAGAAGATAGAAGAGAAAAATACCTATTCTGTGCAATAACACCTGTCATGTAGATCACTGAAAAAAGTGGAAGTATTAACAAAGTCAGTGATATGAGCATCAATATTTAATAAGACTGGGATACAAAACCATGGAAGAAAATACGTACCAGAGTGAGAAAAAAAAGGGCTTTTAAAAAAATAACTTTAATAATAATAAAGCTGCTTTAATAATTCTCTAAGCAAAAACCTAATAGGGTGTCCATGTCAATTTTTCCACTGCTGTTGAGAAATAACTGCAGCTATCATGTGCAGGGTGACAATTTTTCCCTTCACAACTCCCAAATGTAAGATCAGAGAAAGAATGGAGGACAGCACCAATAAAAATCACAGATATTCTTGAAGTGTTGGTCCAGAAGCACCCCAAAATCTGATGGAGCCACTTCCTATGTAAAAGGCAGATATGCAAATACAGTTTTTTACAACCATTTAAAAATAAGATAATTGCTTTTTAGTAAGTCCATCTTTCATAATGTTATATCCTCCTCATGACAAGTAGGACCTAAAATACAGGCAATGGTTTAAAGAAATTAACATCACTAGAAGTTGGATTTGATCCAGTTGTAGTAGCAGCAGACCCTTTGAAGGAACTGAAACTCTTTGCACACAATACAGATATCTCAAAGCATAATAAAATAAGGTGATACACAAAAATACAAGTGCTTACTGCACTGGGGTGGGTCATCTCACCATCACCAACACTGATACATCAACACCCCAAAATGCCAGACTGTAACACTGACGTGGTCCACTCAAAACTAAATACTTTGTGTTTTAAAGGGTTTTCTTTGTTTTGGGTCTCCTGGTGGTTTTGCTACCTTTAAGGCATACTTTTAAAAAATGTTTTATGCATTTAAACACATGGGAGAAATTGCCAAACTTCCTGATGTCAAAGATAGACAGTAAAAAAAAAAAAAAAAAAAAAAGAGGATATAAGTGTGAGAGGCACAATTTGCATCCACTATCTCAGGCAGAGGAAACTTAGGGATGCTACAGAGCAGCAGGGGAGGGCAGGAGCCCTCTGGAGATCCTAGCCAAGAGGAAAAGGTGAGGATCTGGGCTGGAGACAAGTTCCTCCCTTGCTTTCAGCTTCACTGAGTAACAGGATGTGACACTGACACAAGTACAGATGCTGGATCTGTTTAAGTGATGCAGGAAGATCGAGAGAGAGATCTACCAGTCCTAAAAGTACAAGCTTGCACCTGCTCTTCTACTCTCCTCATTGATCCTGAGAGATGAGATTAATCTTTTCCAGGTACGGAGAATATTTGCTTGAGCATCACTAGGTTTCCATAACATTCAGATAAATGTGGACAATAGCTCAAAAATTCTTTCTTTCTCCTGGTTTTATTTTTGAACTTCCAAAGTATAATATAAATCCACTAGTCTTATTTGTCTACATGAAGAGTTTTGCTTTGGAGATTCTGAAGATTATTAGATATAATAGTAATGAATTCTGAGCACGGAAATGATGATGTCTACTGCCAGCACATGCAAATTTGTAAATGTTTACAAATTCACAAGCTAGACATATGCACTACTGAGACCAATATTGTAGTGCTATATTTAGCTTGTTCCTATTCCCCTCTCAAGATACATATACAAGAATAACTTCAAGTGAACAATTTTATTTGGATTAATCTTCTTTTACTTAAACTGCAACAAAAAAGGGATGACAGTTTGAATGGAAATCTAGAGGTGCAAGGCCAAGTGTGAGGAAGAAAAGGTGAAAGTTCTCAATAAGTACAACTTGATTATTTTTTTTTTCCTTAGCAAAACATATTACAAACGAAAGTCCAGTGCCCTCTATCGCCAGCATCAGTGATTACTTTGGTTATTTGGCACGTCTGACACATTTCAGGGAAGCTCTTGTTATTCTACAAGAGTCTAAAAAAACAAGAATGCAAAGACAAATAATTTTAACATAATAAAAGTGCATGTATTTTAGTCCTTAATTCACACAGAAATTTTGTATTAAAAGTCTGTGATACTGCACTGTCTTAGAAATCTCTAAAATTCAGTTTGTATTATCTCAGACATTTTGAGTGGTGAAAATGTTTTGTCATGCAGATGCTCATTGTTTCACACAATACACTTGCACAGGTGTTAGAAGGGGAGTCATTTTCGTGGAGAACATTTTAAGCCTTAAAATTTGATTTGGAGAAGTAACATAACCTTTGCACGTGCAAAAAACCAAAGGACACTGAGAATATCTTCACAACTTTCAGTGGCCCTTCTGCAGCAGTGACAGATTTAATTCACTGCAACCAATGAGGATTTCCTCCAAGGAAATCTTGCACTCAGGGGCAGGATGTCTGTGGCACCAGACCTAGGGAATGGGATCAGGCTTGGAGATGGGTACAGTTCTGCTGGAGAAAGAGCCCATTTTCCCCATGGAAAAGCTGCTCCTGAACTGTAGCTAGTTTTGAATTTATGCCTGCTTAGGCAAAGCAGAGGAAACATGTCAGTGCTTGTACAGTCATGGGAGCAGACAGAAGCCAACCTCACCTGCAAGAAAATGGTCTTTTGAGATACACAGCCAGCAGCCTCAGCTCCACCAAAAGATTTGCAGATAATGAGGTGGAAGGAGAAATTTCACTTATTGTCAAAGTGAAAATTAATCTGCTCTCCAAAACCTGTCTTGTAAACTGCAATAATTTAGACATTTTTGGAGGAAAAAAAAATAACCCTGCAACAGGCAAAGTCATGAAGTCTCCTAGTAATGGGAGAATATTCTGGAGGAGAAATATTAGAAAATCCCTTCCCTTCAGGCACACAGAAAAAAATTGTCCCTGTCTGAACATTAATTAAAAAAAAACCCCTAGAATGCAACCACAACCAATAGAGAGACATTTTGATTTGCTTTTTTGTTAATGTCGAATGTCCATCTTTATGCCTTTGAAGCCAAAAGAAAAACAATTTTTCTCCTCTCTAGGTTTGCAATGAAAGGGTTCTTTTTCTGTACTGACAATTTGTAAAGCATCTCCAGCTGTGTGACAGTCACAGTGGGTCATGAGGCTCAGGCTTCTGCTGTTATCAAGAACAGGAAAAAAAAGAAACCTTCCCTCCTAAATACTACTTTGGTTTTGTCATGCTGTATTGTGACACCACACAGATTCTGGTGCTCCTTGCTCTCACAGTAAGTGATGGCAGAAAATATCTCCAGTGCTCAGGCCTCTACACTGAGCAAAATTAAATATTTATAAAAAATAAATTGATTATTTAGGGAGATACTGCCTAAGTATTTCACCAAGAGTAAGTTTAAAAATTGCTTTTAAAAAAACATATAAAAAAATCAACGTTATTAAAATTGAAAGCTTGCATAGAGTGATGATGCTATGTGCAAAATTCAGTGCATGAGGATCTTTGTTGTCTTTAAACTGTGCCTCTTTCTGTTTTTAGCCATGTTCTGTTCATGATAACTTACTTGGTCATATTAAAAAAATCTATAAAAATATATTAATAGATAGCACAAGTTCCAGAATAAAATTCTAAGTAAAATAAATTTCCATATTGCCATTGATATTACCTTAAAAAGAACAGTGAAAATAATTTGAAGTTATTTTTCATACCAAAGGAAAATTCATTGATGCATATTAAATATTTACACAGCAAGAATCCCATTTTACTGCATTGTAATAAAAGATGCAGAATATAGAGCACTAATAGGTCATTAGATGTGTGTATATATCTATAGCTATAATATATCAATGCAAATAATTCTGAGCATGCCTGATACTTCCTTATGTATTCTGGAGAGATCATTAAAAAAAAACCCAAAATCTCTTAACGTTTAGCAATGCAAATGTGTTTTCTGCACCAGGTTTAAACATCATTTGGTTCCAAAAGCTTTTCCTTTAATGATACAGAATGGGCATGATGTGCCTTTGGTGGTTTTTTGCAAGATGTATTTTAAAAAGGTTACTGGCACAAGAAAGCCTGGGGTTTTTAAACAGGATGTGTCCCAAGGGTAGTGTTGATCACACAGAGCTGCAACTCAAAGTTAAGAACTATTAATCTTCAATCAAAGTTCTGGTTATTTGCCACACTATAGTAAATAATTGGGCTCCCACATTATCAAGCTGTTCTTCCTCATCACTTTTACTGTAGCGCTTAGAAAGGCTGGCAACAGACATCAAACAGAGTAATTACGTATTTAGGATGAATAAATATTGATCACTGTCTCTAACCAACAAAAAATAATACCAACAATTTTTTTTTAGATTTATCATAAACAATACAATTTTAAGTCTATAGGTCTTCTGAGAGTTTTCTTTCAAAAGGAAAAATAAATTCTGAGGCTGCTCACAAGGTATTATCCATGTTTAATTAATGAACTGAGCTAACATCTACAATTCTCACCTTTAATATGTGAACTTTAAAGATAGAAATTTTAGCACAGACACAATTTCAAAATTTTACTAACAGTCCATCTTTTGTTTGCCCTGGAATCAGTGTTCTTGCATATGATACCTGATCCTCCTTTATATGTAACTCCAAATTAGCGCTCCTTAGATGAACAGAGCACAAGTTTCTTTCTGGGGAAATTCAGCAGAACTCCAACAATCTAATGACAGCCTGGAGCTCAGCAAACTCTTTCTTATCTTGTTTCTCCAACAGGCTTTTGTGCAGGCACTAAGTTCTCTGCAAATGGCCAGACCACCACAGTTATCCAAATGAACTTCTCTCAACTTGTCTACAATGACACTAAGGTTTTGCTCTGCAAAGCCAGCACTGATGTAGTCTCTAGAACTCAATTCTAAACCTGAAATCCCCCAACATCAGCACACCCTACTGATAGATTTTATTGCCTGAAACAGCTAGGGATCTTTTCTGGTCTCGTTGACGTGCACATACAACTACTGCTGTGATTTCAGAAAATACAATATGCCATAAGACATCAATGCAGCTTGAACACACTGATGAGAATCTCACAGTATAGGATTTAATTCTAATTTTCCTACCAGTCACCCACTCATCTAAGCAGCTGTCTTCATTTGACATATAGGTTAGCTGTCAAGAAAGCAGTTTGGAAAGAGCTAATATTAAACATTTTAATTTGTGTTTTTGTGATTTGTTGCCAGACTCCATCCCTCCCTTCAGCTCCTCTTCATGGTTATTAACTGTTTTCAGGCAGATGGCAAAAGATATGGAATATTCACAAGGGTAAAAACATTTCCATGGAAGCAGAATATTAAAGGAAGTTGACAAATGAGACTGTTCTTGTCTTCTCCATAGAACTTCACCCAATTACTCCTATCCCAGAGTCTGAACACTGAAATCATTATTCTGTGAGTTGCTTTTAAAATTTATTTTAATTAGAAGTCATTGTGAGTGACAGAATGGGAAACTGGGAAAATGTATCAACAAATGCAGCACTGCAAATTTCTCTACTGGATGCCAGACTTATGGCAGTGCTGTTTTCTCTGGACCTCAACTATTTGGCACACTTCCTCAAAAGACCAGTACACTGTTCATGTGTGTCAGTCATTCCTGTTGGCTGATATGCACAAGGCACTTAATCTGCAATCACAAGACACCAGTAAAGAGTCTTGAATAATTTCAGCTTGTCCATGAGCTCAAGAAGGCGAAAAAATCTGAAGCCATCTCACCTCCCATGATATAAGCCACATACAAACCCTGAGCAAATAAATTATTGTAATTGCTGTGTGGTTTGACTAATGCTGTAAACAATGCCCTCTTGTGTGTTCCCTTTATCCCTACATATAACTTGACTGAACAATTTAGTTGCTATTCTTAACAATTTCATTAGTAAAAGGTGTATTAAATTTTGCTGGCTATTATTCTACTAGTCACAAATATTTTAAGCTAAACTGTCAACCCTACTTTCTATGGCACAGGTTGCATCATTACTGTGTTTCTTCACTTGATCACACAAGAATGGAATCTAATTCCACAGTCACCATGTGAATAACTACATCTTAATGTTTCCATGTGCCCATTAAAGGGGTCATTTTTCACAACTGAACTTAAATTCTCCACAAAAAAAAGAGAACTATCAAATGATCTTGTTTTTCCATAAGGCTAAGTAATGTAACATTTAGTATCCTTTCATCTATTTTCTTATTAAGATTCTTCAATAGCAAAAAGAAAAAAACCCAAGCATGAAGTAAAGAAACCATAAAAAATTACCCACTTTTTTTCCTGCCCAAACATAGCATGCTTTATTTTCTGACACTTGTTCTTACACAGTTAGAGGTTATTAAATACAGTGTTTACATGAAAAATTCTGTCATATATGTCTTCCTTGACTGTGTAGGGGAACTTTCTACTGCAGCAGAAATGTGGAAAACCTCGTTAAACCTCTGAATTTGCAAGTGATGTCATGAACATCTGTTATTTGCTATCATGGATTAAAATACTGAAAGCTCCTTCAAAAACTACCCTTCCTTTGTGAAACCCACTTATACAGGTTAAGCTTTGACTTCAGGCTAGCCATAAGGGTGTACCCTAAAATTCAAGCTCCAAAGTTTACAATTATTATCTCATGCCCTCCTCTGCTCTAATAACACATACTTCTACTGCTGACATAAAAATTGTCAACAATTTGAGACAGTCTATAATGAGGGAACCAAAAAAAAGAAAAAAACATATTTCTTTAGTTAAATAAATTTACTCTTTCCTCTTAGGGTTGGGTGTTGCTTTTTTTCTTTTTTAACCTGTTTTTTATTCTGCTGGAATTTTCATGTTTTCATTATACAATTAATTGGCATATACGAGATCTTTCCTATATGCAAGTAAGGAGTATTTCCATCTTCAGTAACACTTTCTGCTTCAAAGACTGCTATGCAATGAACAAGGCAAAATGTTTAACCAGTGAAGCAACATAAAATCACTTATAACGTGGTGCAGGCACTGTTAAGGTAATTGTTGTGTCTGTTTCCAAGTCCAAGCTGGGAGCTGCTACACTTGCAGAACTGTGACAGATTTGCATTCTCTCAAAACACATAGTTCAGGATTTCAGTGATATCAAATTTTAAAAGCTGGTATCTGAACAAAAACTGTCATAGCCAGGACCAGGCATATCTCTAGTGAGAGCTCTAATTACAGTTCTATTATTAAATACTAGGTTAGAATACTTTCCTTTAATATCATTATGTACACCCGGCAGAACTTCATTATTTTATAAACTTCATCTGAGGTCAAAGAAAACTTCTTTCTGAATAAAGTTATATTAAATTATTATGTTCCACATTTTCAAAATTACCTTAAGTTTCAACTTATTGCATGTCATTTAGATGGTAAACCAAGAAGGTGTCACTCAAGAAAGTCTCACCCCAGGTCTATGATTGCAACTGGGAAAAGAGAGGTCTCTTGGATTATCTTCTCCCATTTCCCTTACACCTAAATTTACTATTTTATCTCACAAAAATTGAAAGGCAACTTTTGGCCTTTCCTACTGAAACTTTGATTTCCTTATAGATGAGTCACATACTGTAAAATTTTCAAGGCCCGGATTTTCTGCATAATCTATTTTCTGGCTAGCAAAAGAAGTAAGAATTAGAGAGAAGCCTGCTATTTTGAGCAACTGTAAGACGGACCTGAAAAAATTTATTTCCCTCACTTTTTTTGATTTAGAGCACCCTGCTCAACTTGCTAATAAATGTCTGAAGAGAGACACAGCCTCACCCATAGCAATTGAAATATTGCTGACATTTTTGCTGTCTTTCCCTAGATACCCTTTCATAGACTTCTTGGTAACATTCCAGAGGTTTTAGGTTCTGCACATCTCAGACAGAAAACTGTCAAGATTGTGTGGCTGAAAGTTTGTTATGGTTTTCATGTTAGGGGCTTGACTGCTAAATTTGAGGCATCTGAGTGAAGGAGCTGCACAGAATCCAACTGAAATGTCACTGTGGGCATGGCCAGAGGAAAAACAACTCTCTTCCCCCACAGGTGAAAATTATATGTGGGTTCTCAAGTTATGCTGGTGGCACATATATTAGAAAATTATTTTTCAATTCTTTACAGCTTCTTCCATTTAAAAGCATTATTTGTATTTACATCGCAAAACATGTGAAACAACTTGAAAATCTGAGTGCTTTGAAAGCTTAGGCCAATAAATGTACTGAGACACAGGTGCTCTAGACACTGAATTTTTAGGAAAGTAATGCAGCTCTTTGGGGATAAATGCACTATATACCAAACAGAAATAAATATTTAGAATATTTAGAATTAATTTTTATTTTGACTATATAAAAATGGGGGGGGGGGGGGGTGTTGTATATTGAAGGTAGAGGATGGGAACAAATTATCTAAAAATTTCATTTAACCCTAAATATTTTACAGTTACTTACCTGGATTTCACTTTTCACAGACAAGAGAAATGAATGGTGTTGTCTTAATTTGAACCCTGTAAGCTAATCTACTCAAGACAGCACCCCTAGAACTACACAGGATTGAATAAAAAGCAATTCTGCAATGAAAGTAATTAATTTAGCACTTTTACAAAGCTGACAATGATGAGAAATCACTAACAAGGAGTAGCCTGCTAACTGAAATCGATTCCACAGCTAGAAACAGAGATGGATTTGACCCACTGCAAACAAGTCAGGAAAAGAGGGATAAATTTTAGACTTCACATGGAAATCCACTTTCATGTTTTGAAGACCACCTCTCCAAGCCGTTAGAAGAGAGAGAAACATTGTCCTGGGACTACACAGCTAAACCTCCTGCATTTCTGTCCTAAAAACCCAGAAATAAGTAATTTCTTCAAGATTTAAAGATCAATAATTTTTTGATAGCTGAAATAAGGAGACCCTATCCAAAAACATGTCATGCTTCAGGCAAATAAAAACTTGAATCATAAAGTTTAGGAGTTTTTTGCTCAGAGCCCAAATGAAGTATAGGGAGATTAGTACTTTTACAAATACATGTTTACGAATGCATTTTCACATGCCACTAGAAATACTGTTATAAAACCGAAGTAAAAAGTAGCTAAAACACAATTCAACTACACAAAACAGAACTAGAGCTAGATCATTCAGATTGTTCTAGATAATTCAGATGAACAAGCCAAGCATAACATTAAAACCATGTGTTGATAGGTATTTTCTAAACTCTTCATAATTCTTGTTATTCTTCTGCCCAAGTTTCTTGATCAAAGTTTCCTCAGAAATTGCAGCTTTGCAATTCCATAAAACAATTTCTGAGAAAACAATGCTCCAGGAGCGTTGCATTTTCTTTAGATATAGAAGCAAAACAGTTACTCTTCATTTTCCACAACTATTTCTATAAAAAGGGCTAACAGGTAATACATTTCAAATTAGGCTGTATCAGATGATTGTTGCTGTGGCTACTTATTCATACATGGAAAAGCAAGATTACAAATTACTCAAGCTAAAGTCTCCTTATTGAAAAAAAAAAAGAAAATAATTACATCTTTCACCTTCTGTGAAACACTTCCATTATCAGAAACATATTATAGTTGCATCTTTTTTTATTTTCTGCAATAGTACCATGTTGTGGATTCATTTTGTTTGTGATTCAACACAGTTCCCAGAGCTTTCTTTTGCTTTATTATTGCCAGGCCAGCTATCCCCCCCTTCTGTATGCATATACTGTACTGTCATCCTAAACATAATATTCCACAGTTGTCTTGTAATTCAGCATTCTTCAAGACAGCATTTCATCCTGATTCAGTCCTCCAAATTGCTGGACATCTCTGCTGTAAAGATGCTGAGCACAAATTTGTGCTGTCTAAATCACTTGAATCAGTACTAGGAAATGTTCTAGACCATGGAAAAGCCCTGTGGGAGTCCCTGGTGGACTAAACCACTGCTGAGCATGTTTTTCAACATTATGGTGGTTTTATTCAGGTTATCTTGCTCCCCTTTTATAATGAGTAGAATCAGATGGGATGCAATCCAAAACCAGACTAAACAGAAGACACATCACAGCTCCTACTTTATTGTTGTCTGTTGCCTGGTAAAATGACAAATGGTGGGGTTGATTGTTTTATGACAACTGGCAAATAAATTTGATTTATTCATCCAGGAATTTTAACCAAAAAAGAAAAAAAAGTTTCAGCAAATTAATAGCTCAAGCAGAGTACTTCTGGTGTATTAAAGGTAAAATTGCTATATACTGCCAGAGGGGCATGCTTTAAATAAATTAGTTATTTGATCTTCTTTTCCCCCACTCCATTTATGATCTACTGTTCTCAAAGAAAGTTATTTCAAAACATAATATAATTTGCTTTCATAATTTGTTGACTGGCTCATACCCTTTGACCTTGCTCTTCTCCAATTCACCTAGTTTTATTAAAGATGCAATTGTAATTGGAAACAAGAAAAGACAAGTCTAATAGAGAAAACTCCTTCGTTCATTAGAAACTTAATAAAGAAATAAAAAAAAGAGTAAAAGAGTAATAGAGATGCAACCCTAGTTTGAGAAAAGGCAAAGTAAATTGAGGCAGAGAACATTTTAAGAGAAGGATGGCTTCTTACATTTCAATCGCTGCTGAAATCAAAGAAATAAAGCTTGAACATTTTTCCTCTAATAAATCAGTCAACTGCCTTCAGCAATACCTGAGACATGCAACCGTTGTCTTGAAAACTAAGCCTCAGTGACGGAATATCAAGTTTCTTTTATTTTGTTTCTTTGTTTTTTTCTTGTTAAAAATATATTTTTAACATATATAAAATATATTTTTAATATATATAAAATATATATTAAATATATTTTGGTAAATAAACAAACAAACAAATAAATAAATAAATAAATACATTACCTTAGCAAACTGTGCATTTATCCATTTTGTGAAAGTTTTCTTTTGAACATCTTCCCGTTCATCTGCCAGAGAAAAGAAAATCATTTAATTAAAATTATGTAACAAAATAATGCAATGTTATTGATAAATGTTTCAATTTCAGTTTAATGTAAACTACTAATAATACTTTATAATAATAAACTACTAATAGTCTTCAAACACAGGCAGGAAATTTGTTTGGATCTATTCTTTGACAATTGTGTCGACACATTTTGAAGGTCTACAGGTCCCCTTCATAGTCATGATCTATATTCCTAATTCAACTGACCTATTCTGTGGGGTTTTTTTCTTCTGGAAGAGAACATGTTGGAATAGGATCTGAAACACCCCATTCTAATTTTTAATGTCATGTAGGTATAAAAAACCCCAAACATATAATGAGATAATTCTGGCATCAGGGAACTCATTTACAGTAGAAAAGTACTTGAAATAACATCATATGCACCTCCTCCAATTGCTTGAGGAAGTGAAACCTTCTGGACCCCAACAATAGTTCTCCAATGGCAACCCCTGATGTACCTTATGCCTTTTTTTAACTTGCAACTATTCACCTGTCACAAATTGTTATCTGTTTTTCCTCTGGAGCAAAAAGAAAAAAGGAAAAAAAAAACCAACCAACCAACCAAACAAAACACATATATTTGTTAGCTATACATGAAATTATTTTTCAATTCTTTAATAAAAAAATCTTTGTAGAGGGCGATGATTTATCTTAGGCCTTGATTTCTGTATCTAAGTTATAAGTGCAGTCTTGATGCTGAATAGACCTGGACAAACAAAGGTACAGTTCTTCTGTATTTTATATAGGTTGAAAGAGAAAAATATTTCAAACTAGAGCTTTGTAAGCATATGACTGAAAAGATTGATTAGGAATAATCCCTAAAATATAAAGGATAGATTTCTTTGTTTGACAAAATAAAATCAACCCCAACTAGAATTGAAGGGCATATGTAGAATGCTCATAATAAAATAAAGTTCACTCAATAGAGCCTTTTGGTTTGCAGTAAAATTCTCTACACTTCCTAAATAAAAAGGGATATTAAATTCCCTTCTGAAATATATAGCAATTAATAATGTTAATGGATTCAGCTAAATTTGAAAGGCAGGTATAGACAAGCTAGAAGAGAAATGCATGGCATTAATAATGTACTTTGCTTTCCCTTCCTCCACCTGTCCAAGGATCCAAGACAAATCTTTTCGATTCAAATATATCTTCTGTTCTTAAAACCTCAACTCAATATCACTTTAAACATACCTTTCCCACCAGAAGGTTTTCCAGTTTCAAAGATACAATATACTCATTAAAAAATACAATATTTGCATATATACCTCTATACCACAATATACCTCTTAACTCTTGACACACCTGAATAAATGAGTTACTGTTGTATTATAAAGAAGTCCTGCATACTTGAAGGAGCATATTTTAAATGAGTTCAGATGATCTTGAGGGGAAAAAACAAGACAACACAATAATACAACAGGAAACTTGCCAGAGAAGACATTAATTATATACACTCTGCCACTAATATATTTATGAGCATTTGTTACAATAATGTAACTAGAATGCTGTTGCTATCTATCCCAAATAACACTGTCAGCTTCATCCTTTGGCTGAAAGTAATACTTGAATCGTTAAGAGACTCATCTAAAAGTGACAGCATGTGAAGGAGTTGCATGCTTTTGGTAATACATGATGCTAAAGCTGTTAAAAATTTTATTTTACCCACAAGCAACACTTCACTCTGTGTTGACTGTAGGTTGTTTATTACTTGAGTTTTGTTTCATTCCAGCCACAATCAGTACACAGAAGATGAGAGAAGAAAGACATTTTGTAGGTAGAATATAAATATTCAATCTGATGTTATATTACAAACTTCTTCAGCAACTTCATATAAAATATTACACATAAATAGCTGCTTCTGTTTAATTATCTCTGCTAAAACTGCCAAATGCAAAGGGGTTTGAAGAATAATGTGGCATTTAGCAAGGGAAAGGAAAAAGAGAACAAATCAGCTTTTTAAACTGTTCAAATAATATTATGTGATATTTAGCAGGGAAAAGGAAAGAGACAAAAAAAATACCTCTTTAAACTGTTCAAACTTCTGCTTTTCCACCTCAGGCAGCTGTAATAGCATATTTAGTAACAGAGTAGGTTGTTTGGTTTAGGGTTTTTTGTTTGTTTGCTTGTCTGGGTTTTGGGTTGTTTTTTTTTTTTTTCCCCACAAAGATACATGTGCAAGTTTAACTGCTAGTCACCAATTAATTCATGTCCACTGTGCTAATAAAAACCAAGGTCTCCTGAGAAAAATGAGAGTCAACCCCACAATTTAAATGCCTGAAACTTATTCAAAGTCCAAGCAATGCTCTGCTACTTTGTAAACACAAATCTATTCTACTGCAGTTATTTTTATACAGAGATCATTGCAAGCACTTTTATCTCTAGGTGCTTGCTCTGACAAGTTTATACCACAACAATCTGTTAGTGACAGCCTCCTAACCTAAAAATGAATCAATCTTCTGGTTTTGCATGGCATGATTTCCCCACTGTAAACACAATGTTTTATAAAGAGATGTTCTCTTAGCCTAGATTTATGGATTGAATGCTAGATGTAGAAGCTGAATGACATCTATGTAGGTGCAGCAGAAATGTGCCAAGAACACTCTTCTGCCACTTTCATAATGCTGTGTTTTTAAGAGATCCTTCAGCAGTGAGCCAGTGAATGTCCTTGCAGGAGCTTTTACTGTGACACAAGAATAATCAAATGGCCAGGCGGATAATTCCTTCACCTGTTCAAGAGTAATATGGTATGTTTATTTCTCTTCTTTCAAGCTGAAAGAATTGCAGAGTAGTGTACTGTCTCTCTTCAGGTTAGATTTAAACACTGCATGGATCCTGAATTCCTTTATCACAATAACAACGGGATCTTTTCCCACAGCAAAAAATGTTTTTCTCAAATTGATGGACATTGAGTGGAATAGGCTTAACCTCATTTTCTGTAGGTTATCAACTCAGCAAATGAATGTTCTGAGGTGTACAAAAAGCCTTCCATAAAAAAGATATACTGAGCAGTAAGATTTACCTGATTTCCATGCCCTACAATTTCTAGTACCACTAAACAGATCTTGTTTTAACTGCAATGCATTCACAAATGTGTTCAAATGAGCATCCAGCTTTGCAGCTGTGAACACAAACCTCTCAGATTAGTTAACTGCACATTTGACTTTTGAAGTATCATTCCAGGTTAGGCTTTATAATAAATTATGACCCAGAGAGACAGTGTAGTACTAATGAAGCTAATCATCTGACAACGGACAGTTCTGACACTTAATCAGGCTGCAAGGCTAATAGAGACAAGTGGCACACTGAAGGATACTTAGGAACAATCACTATTCAACAGAGGAAAGATGCTATTAATAATGGCAAGTGGTCACCATACAACTTCCCTAGATACTTAATAACTCATGTTTTAACCTACCACTCCAATGTAATTCCCATCTGATTTCTACAAGAAAACCTCCAACATCGTTGTCATCTCTTAGTAAACAACACTTTTACTACTCTTATATTAAACACTTTCAGCTGACAAATACCAAGCAGATTGCAAAATGAACCAAGGTTCAGAAACATACGTTATGTATGTCACTACATCATTCCATTTATATCGTAAAAGCTACCTTCCCATGGAAAACCTATACCAGAGAGAAGGAAATTTGCACTTTGTTGCATCCTTCCCTTTTTTTTCTAGAGGATCTTCAATCTCTCAACTCTTGACACACCTGAATAATTTGTTTCTCACTAACTCACAGAATGGCTGAGGCTGTAAAAAACCTCTAGACATCATCTGGTCTAAGTGCCCCAATAAAGCATGGCCACCTAGAGCAGATTTTCCAGGACCAGGTTGAGTATAGGTTTTTATTATTTCCAAGGATGGAGACTCTTCCTACTGCCACTTGAAGACTGCATCTTCTGTCTTGCACAGATCTGGGTAGTGGTTTCCAGTGCAAGTGGTTTAGAAATTTCCTTTTTAGAGTAAGTGCAGCCCAACTCTTAAAAATAGAAGACATTCAACAAAAAAGTATTGGTGCATGAGGAGTATGGGGAATGATGCATATCCTTAGATTCTAAACTTTAATTCTAAACAAACAAACAAAAATCCATTGCCATGCCAGTGAAGATGTGACATTTGTAGAGTGTTTGAATCACTCAGAGTCAGGGACTGATAGGAAGCTTAGTGACAGATTTTACGCAGCCTTCAGCAAGCAATTCCATCACAAGTGTGAGAACACAAACAGGGGAGAATGAGAGATCTTATTCTGCTACCCGGTTGACCTACAACAAAGAAAGGAGGGGAAAAAAGAAAAAGAAAAGAAGAAAGAAAAAGGAAGATAAAAATAGAAAATAATTCCCATACGCTGGTGAAAACTTTGAAACAATGGTGTCAAGGCAGGTGTCAATTCCCTCATTCATGGCAACTGCAGGTTCATTGGAACACTGCACTTCAGAGAAGAAAACCAACAAAATTGCTATTTGATTTTCTAGTAGCCAAACAATGCAGATTGAGAAAGGGTCAGGATTTTCTTCAGTGAGTGAGAGTGAGTACCAGCAATAGTGGGAGCACTAGGAACAAAAGAGGCCACAGATAGTCACTTTATTGATACTCCAGCTCTATTGACTCACTATTCTTAGAGATTTTCAGTACATTATTACAATACTCTGCCAGCAACTACAGCTGCTGAGAAATGTTCCCTTCCCATTCTTACTTAGCTGAGGAGGGAAGAAGAAATCAATGCAATACAATATCTGAATGATATTTGAGTGGACTAGATTTGATTTTTAGTCATTGAGGTTATCCAAGATATTCACAAGCTGACAGGAAATACAATAGGCTGCTTTGACAGACAGACAAGGAATTTAAGTCTATTGCTCATGTAAGGCAATACAGAACATGCAATTCTTTGTCCATCTTCTATAAATACACTGATGAGCAGTGTGTTGACTTAATCTGAATATTGTTAAAACTCCCTGTGCCCTGTGCTACCCTCTTGAGACTTTACTGTCGAACCAGAGTCAAATCACTATAATCAGACCATCTCAGGTTTTTCAAAACTCTGATGAACCTATTCAAATGCTCAGCAGAAATGGAACACTGAAAGCCCTTGTTATTATAGATTTAAAGAAAAAAGAAGTACAACTAAAACCATGAAAAATAGAATACTAAAGTTTTCTGAGAAAGGTTGGGTAAGATTTAAGGTAAATTTAGGAAATTAACAGGTGTATTCCTAACAAAAAAGACTTTGCTCCACCTGTTGCTTTCAAATAGAGGAACTCAGAGAGAGGGATGCCATTTACTGAACAGAGGACGATCAAAGGGGATATCTGTAAGACCCAACCTAGAAGATTTCTACTCACAGATTGGTATAGCAGATTGAACTACTGAACTGCCTTGCCTAGACAGAATGTCAGGCTGAGAAAATGTTTTATTTTTCTTTTATTTATTTTTATTTATTTATATTTATTTTGTTATGTTAGTTGGAATTAGTCTCTTATTACAAATGTTTAAGGGAAACTGCTTCCTGATTTTTTCTGTTTTTTAAAGACACTGCAAGTGTTTATATAAGGTCTCACTCTTTTAATCTAACTTTAACAAATTAGTTTAGAAAAAAATACTACTGAGGGTTTTTGAGGACCAGTATGGATGTCGTGTAAGAAAAGGAGCAGAAGCAGCACAAAGGATAGAGAACATGACAGCCTGTCAGCCTGGAAGAGAAGGAAGGATAAAAAAAAAATGAAAGAAAACAAAATCAACAACAACAACAACAAAAAGAAGAAGGGAAAAAAGGAGCAAAATGAGGAGGGGGGGTGAGGGGAACACAGAAGGGGAAGTAAACACCTTTACCCTGGCTTGGGGGGAAATAAAAGGGAAAAAGACATATGGAAAAGAAGGAACAGGATGAGAAAAAGCAGACGTAAACACTTCCTTTCTGGAAAGAAAAAAAAAAAAAAGGGATATCTGGTAGCTAGAAGATCATATTCAGGGAAGTAGTGAATTTGAAAAGAAGAACTACTGAAGCATGTGCAGCTTAGTCAAAAAGATTTGACTAGCATCCAGAAGTACCAGAATAATGCAAACAAGCTACATGTGATTCCTAAAACAATAGTGGGCAGCTGTGAAAGGTACACATAGATCTGTGTTTGAATAAACTCATATAATTTGTTTGTGTTTGTTAACCGCTCCCCGCCCTTCTTCCCCACCACTAGTTCTCAACCCTTTTCCCTAAATAAATTGTAGCATATGGAACGCGCAAGACAAAAGCAGGATCACAATTCAAATGAAATTTAAAAACAAAAAAAACCACAAAAACAAAAAAAAAAAAAAAAAAAAAAAAAAAAAAAAAAAAAAAAAAAAAAAACAGAATATCAGCTCACATTTCCAGAACATTTTAAGTATACACAACGTGGGGTATTCAGCCCCAGTTCATGCACTGGTAATTGTGTTCCCAGATGCTGATCTAGTCCTCCTCTGGTCCACCACAGAAAAATACACTTTGGGAACTGATCCTCCTTCTCCGTGTCCATGGATTTGACCTGAAGACCTGTAATATAATACTTGAGTGTCAGAACATCTGCCTCAAGTGCTGGTGACTCACCCCTGCCTTATCCTTTCAAGGATAAGGACTTTTAGTAAGAGTTTTGAAGCACATTCTACTTAAAAACCCTGTTTTAGTTATTAACAGCTTTGCAAACACAAGCTTAAATGTTTTTGTCTATTGGGTTTTTTTTATTATATTCTAACCAGCAATTACCTTCGATCCAGTAAGTTTTTCCCAAAGGGAAATCATTAGTAAAATGCAACCAAAAAAGCCCTAGTGCTTCATTACATCAGATTTCTCTGCACAAGATAAATAACTGCTCAAATTTAACTAACCTATCTCTGCCTGAGAAGCTGGTGCTTCAGGAGCAGTTCAATTTAAGCCTTATCATGGGGATATATAATTACTCCTTTGGATATTTACCTGTGTATAAGTAGGTAAAATACCCTTTTTAATTTATTTTTCAACTTCATATACATATATTGACAAATGAAAAGAATGCTTGTTAACATTTCAGTAGAAGCCCATGCTATTTTAGCATCATACCAATGTTATACCTTTACACGAGGTAATATATTTTTCTTCACTTAAACCTCCATGCTAGTTAGAAGGGCTGTACTAGCTGAAACTACTACTGTTTTCTGGAACTTGCAGAAGATTGTTTGATTTAATTGTATTATCAACATTTTTGCAGTAAGACACCAATGAAATCATGTTGCCAGTACTTCCAAGTATCTAAAAAAAAAAAAAATACCAACAACGATTTAAAAGTTTTTTGGTTTTGTGGTTTATTTGTTTTGTTCATTAGTGTTTGTTTGGCTTTGGAGTTTTTTTGGGTTTTGTTTGGTTGGTTGATTTTGCATGATTCTGTTTGTTTGTTTTTTGTTGTTGTTGAAAGAGACAAAATTCTTGCAGAGACTTGTAGGGTAAGACTTCTTAGTGCTACAAAATGGACTTAATTAATGGGGAAGGATACTGGTATTACCAAAAGGGGAAAGAAAAGTATGAGTTGGTCAGTACTACCTTTATCTTGCCAAATGAGTATATATGGGGAAAATCCTTGGTATTTCTTGATGGATTCATCTGTACAGGACATTTTTTTCTTGTTTGCAGATTAGGGAAGCACAAGTTAAATGCTGCTAATACATCATGTGATAATATATAAAAGTAACAAACTTTTTTTGCCACACAGATTTACTACTACTATTATTATTGTTATAGATGAAATCAATTACAACTCCACAGCCCAAACCTGCAGCAGTTACTACAGCAGCTGAGAGATACCTTGATCCTTTCATCTTACAAATACAACTAATAGCTTGTAAGGTTGATTAGCAGAAATCACAATGCCCTTAGAGCAAGGAGGCAATGCTTGCTGCTCAGTCTCTTTGCTGGTTGTAGGGCTGTCTGGAGCAAAAGAACTTGACAGACATTAAAACAAATAAAAAAACAAAAAATAAAATACAAAAACAGAACAAGACCTAACTTCTTTGAAAGAGTTACTAGACCTAGAAAACAGATTAAATAAATCTTGACTGGTTTCAGTTTCTTACTTTTAACAGGTTTTTGTTCTTTCCCAGAGAAAATGGGAATTATTAACTGAAGAGAGAAAGAATCAGTATCAACCCTTTCCTCCTCTCTGAGCTCATGGGGATTCCCACACTCTGCACAGGGAGGACAGTGCCACTAGGACAGATGGACAGCCCAACTGAACAGCCAGCAGCAGAAAATCCTCCTGGGTTAGACACTAATAAAATTTGTTTGTGTACCCTGCACCCTAGGTGACAATCTGTAAAAAGCATTGTTACTCCTCTGCACCAAGGATCAGAGAATTGCTCCAACTAACTCAAAGTGAAAGCAAGCACTCTCACCTCAGCTGCTGTTTAACCAGCCAGCTCCAAGAGAAGCCAGCACTACAAATGTCCCTGTCGCCACTGTGGGAAAAGTTATAGGCCAGAAATGAGCAGCACTGGCAGCTCCTGTATTCCAGCAATATAACAAAAACAATAAAAAAATAGTAAAAAAAAACCCCCACACACAAAAAAAAGACCCAACAACAACAAAAAAAATCCTCCTAAAAAAGAAACTTGTTCAGAAAAAGACTTAAAATACCTCTAAGCTTAATTGTTTTCAGCAGGAGAGTTCCATGCACTGGGAGGAGGAAAACTGTGATAAAGGAGCTATGGCCAACACAGAAGATGGCTTGTCAGGACAGAGAGGTTGTGGGTGCTTGGGTTTTTTGTTTGTGTTTTTTAAAACTTGTAAGAGAGGCCAGCATTTAGCTGATCAGCAGGCCATCTCAGAGTAAGCTGTGATAGAGGCACTCCATGGGAAGTATTACTAGAAGAGAAATTAATTACTAGAGATAAAAAAGTCAAGGTTATGTAGCTAGATAAAATTACCCACAATTTTCATATTTATAACCTTTATGAAAACTACACGGTTATTTTTGTTTTGTTCAGAAAACACCAGATAATTGTTTACTATTAGACTGTGTCCTTCCTTAGCTGGAGATTTTTACCATCTATGTTACTATTTTTGTTTAGATACGAGCAATAGAGGACAGGAGACTAAGGACAGTAACGTTAATTCATGAGCCAGCCAGAGCAGAACACACCAAAAATAGGAAATAGGATCCCACAAATTTCTGAATTATAGATTTTCAGCTAATAACAAATGAAGCTGAAAGAATCATCAGGATTTAAAATAGGCAATCAGAGTCTAAAACATGACATTAGTATCTAGAGTTTCACACAACCATCTGATGTGAAAATGAAATTGCTGTTCTGTTTTCAGCAAATGCCACCTAGTGATGCATAGTTGCAAAGCTTTAAACTGCTTTGATTTTTATGTGTATTGTCCCATATTTTCTGACTTGCTCCTATGGAAATAAAATATCAGGCAAATGTTTTGCATGGTCACAGATTCTCAAAATTCATGAAGAGGATAGGTTAACCATATGTGAAGGACCAACATTTGTTACAGTTTATCATTGCAAACAACCAGGCTAAGTACACTGTGGTAGCTAGCACTATTCTGTAATATTTCAAGTTCTTTTTTTGTTCCTCTGTCAAAAGCAGTTAGAAAACAGGCTGTTCTAGTCTGCTTGACTGTCTATTTCATCTGACCCAATTAGTGTCTGAGTTAATTAGGAGGAGCTGCCACTGGGACATCAGAGAATGTATCAGAGAAGTTTGCAGTTAATGAGACCAAGGTGTTAATACACAATTGTTTACAATGCATACACCCTGTTCTTAGGGTGAAGGTACTGTCATTATAAAGCTGCCAGCATCAACTGGTCCACAGTTAGAATTCATCTTTGCATACAAGATTTGAGAAACTGAAAGAAAAAAAACACATGGCTCTAAGAACAGCCGTGTAAATTAAAGATAAGTGAACTGTGTTTTCCACTCCTGTTTCACCTCACCTGAAGTAGATGAAGTAATGATGAATGTACTTAAACTATAGTTGTGATTTACTTTATTCAGAAAGAACTACTGCAGATTTCATGCTGTCAGCTCTCTTGGCATCCCTTCACTTTCCCAAGCATCCTCCACTTTCCAAGGGTAGAAAAGAAAGGACAATCAAAGAATAAAGCCCTTGTTGATAGTGACGGTTGTGTGTGTGGGGAAGTCAATAGAATAGAATTTGACTCCCCTATACAGTTTCCCATTTCACAGCTACCTTGTACTGTTTGTCGTGGTTCAATTGTACAGGTGACTGAAGGATCGTAAAGTTTGAGAAAGAGGTATGGTAGGATCTGAGTTTTTGGTATATTAAACATTATTGTCCAGTACAACCCCATGTTTGGAAAAACTCCAACTGTACAGGCAAAGGCTAATCAAATTAGATAAAAGCCTAAATACCAGAATTTCACAGAAAACCTTAATTACAAAGCATGTTAAAGGTGTATCCTCTACATCCTATAAGGCCAAACATTCCTGAAAAGAAAAATAAAGTTGAATTTCTAGACAGCTCATAAGCAACACCTTGCAAACAGCCACAATGTTGACTGCAGACTGTTCTTTACTTCAGCTTCTTTCTGAGGTTTGTTTTTCGTTTAACAGTTTTATTTTGAGAAGTGACCGTTCAGTTCTCGCACAAAGAAAAAGCATTCAAATTGGAAGAATGGGAGAGGTGTTTGTCTCTTTTTCCTCTATGATGGTGAAAAATGAGAGCACAGTAGAAATGAGGTATAGACTTCATCACAAAGATGGTGACAACTGTTACAAAGAATACCCATTTTTTAGAATTTTTAAGACAAAATGTTTTAAAGTTACACCCAGCAATGTGTCCAGAGTCACCATTAGTTCAAGCTGTGTTTTTACCCAGCTTGGGGAAAAAGCTACCATTATAGAGAACAGGCATTACAAGCTGTAGAAATCACATTGCTGAAGACTAGGTAAGCATTTAAGGTGAGGTACCACCCTTGTCTATCAAATTACACAACAGCATTGTCTTCTGGTCCAGTCTCTCTTTCTCCAGTAGCACACAGAGAGGGGCAGCTGTGACACAGAGGAAGGACAGGATGTGTTTCTTCTTCAGCAGTGAGGTTTAGGTCCTGCTTATGAACGTTTTATTATCTGCAGTAACACTAAAGCAACATACTTTGCTATGTGTTGTTAAACATAGGTTTACAACTTTTCATAAGGTTCTCAGATTATTTTTATATTGTCTACAGAACTAACTGAAATTAGGTATAAATCTTATCCAAAACTCATGTGCCTGACATTAGTGCAGTGGCATTTGTTAAAACGGAATACTCAGTTTGGGACTGAACACATTTTTCATCCACACATGAAGACAGTGCTCAACATCTATAATTTATCTTGGGAGAGTGGAGTAGAAAGAATTGGTAAAAATGAAATGAACAGGGACACTAAGATAGCAAGGAAGAAAGAGGATATGCATAATTCCCTTAGCCATATTTTGAGGTACTTTTTCTGTTTTGGGGTAGGGGGAAGGTAACAGGAGGAGCAATTTTTAGAATGATAACTTAATTACCTTTTGTAACATGTCCCTGAAATTCTTACTCTACTTAAGATCATTTGAAGCACTAGTGAAATATCTATTAAAATTAGATTTAATGTGAGTACTGTTCATCTTCTCATTAAGCGGACATTGTCTGAGAAAGTAACAAGAATATTTTCAATAACAAATTGTATTTAAATCCTAGAAGATTTCATGCCCTCCCAACTAAAAGCAGCATTTTCTGGCTGTACCAGAAATGAACATTTTAGATAGCTAACATATCTGCTGCCTGTATGTATTCTGTGCATTGATCAGTGTCTTTTTTTTTTCTTTTTCATTGCATACATCATTCAGAACTGCTTGCAATGAAGCATTTCATATCTATAACATTAAGTGAAGATTAAGAAATATTAGTATTGATGCTAGGAAAGTTACCTATTATAAATATCGATTTTTATTTCAATTCAGCGCCAACTCATCAGCTCTAGTGAGAGAAGCTGTGCTTCCTTAATATAGATTCAGTACAGAAAAAGAAGAACAACATCTATTTGTCATTCTTTTTACAGCTGTTCTTTTCCAGTCTAGACAACTCAAGGCAAGTGTGACATTTCACAAGATCATAAACTACACTGAAGAAACATACTGCCATTCTATTCTGATGTTTCTGCAACAGTAAAGAAGAGTAATTTTCTTTGTAGTCTAATGCTTTTTGGAGGCACCTTAATCAATCTGCATAGATATTTGATCACATTCATCCTAGTAGAGAAACACAGTGAACAGATATTGGAATTTCAGTTTGGGCTTCTATCTTGAAGGATGTACAAAGAGCAATAGAAAATATTCAGTAGAAAACTCATAAGCCAGCAAAGGAAGGGAAGGAAAAAAAATACAATAAAATGAATGTTAAAATGTTTAGAGGAAAGAGAGAAGAAATGAGGATTCAGCTAAAAAGACTACTGATAAAATCTCACCCAAAGAAAAGTTGAAAGTATTACATTGTAGCTTGGACAGCTACTAAAAACCTGTACCTGAACCAAGGAAAATTCACTGAAATTCGAGCATGATGTTTTAGAATGAATAAAAAAAAAAAGTTATACCTATTAATTCTCAGGAAGTTTAGATAGCACTACACAAAACAGTTTAATGTAAACACAATAGAGAACATACGCCCTATTTCCCTGCTTAAATTCCCTGCTATAATTCCTATTTTCTCCATACTCCTCTTTTAATTTATTAATAATACATTTTATTTGCACACACTTTAGTTTCTTTAATATTTCCATACTCCAAAATTTGAATCTGGTTACCTGTCGGGGTTTTTGGTTTTTTTAATGCTTATGGCGCGAGACTCGAGGGCAGTCTCCCCGACCAACCTCTGAAGGTCCCCTGATATCAGGGCTAAGGTGGTGAAATGAGGAACGGGTCCACACCACAACTCTGCAATTAAATACTTTAATAACCATAAAAGAAAAAGTGGGACGAGGCCCAAAACACGTGCACATGCTATAAGAGTTAAGGGTAGAAGACAACGCTGAGGGAAAATCCAGGGTATTTATAAGGGATGATGAGAGGTGGGTCCAGGGTGAGAATCCAATGGGTAAAGGGAAAAGTGGTGCAAGGGAGGAGTAATATGGGGCAGTAACCAGTAAGGTAGGATGGGTGGAACAATGTGGTGAACATAAACCAATGGGGGTACAAGGATACAAGAACTTTCCAGAACTGGGAGGAGAAAAGGGATGACATAACTGGGAACAGAGGAACCAATGGGAAATGAGGGTTATAAAGCTTTACCATAAACAGTTTTAAAACCTTTGACAACTTTCTTAGGAACTGTTATAAACTTAAACACATGCCCTCCAAAGTCTGGGGCCAAGGGGCAACACACCAAAAACACTGGTCTGGCTTTGGATGTCAGCCAGCTCGATTCCCACAGTTACCCACTCACTGTGGCTAACAGTCACATTGTAGAATTCCTGAGCATATAAAATCCTTGGGACTAATGTGTAAAAGGATAAAAGGGGATTTATAAAGATTAATGGTGGGAAGGTATTCAGATGGATCTGAGCACAAATATCCTGAGGCAGTGTTTAGCTTCATTAATGATTAATTACTGATATGCAGATGCTGAGGTGAGCTCAGTTGGTCAGAGCATGGTGCTTGTAACACCCAACATCCTGGGTTCAGTCTCTGTGGGGAGCATTTCCTTAAGAGCTGGACTCCATGATCCTTGTGGGCCCCTTCCAACTCAGAATATTGAGTGGATCTCATGCTGGCATCTACCATCTATGGATGGATCTTTAGGTCAGTTCAGTGAACATGAGGTCCAAGAAAACCAGAATGACTATAATATTCTGCTCCTTTTCCTCAGCTCGCAAAACAAATATGCTTTACCCAACACAAGAACCAAAAAGAACTTTATTTCTGAGAATTGTGAGAAGTGAGGAATGAATTGGCTACTCCTCTAATATTTGCAACACCTAACAACTAACTTAGCAACCACATAAATAGTGTCTATGTTATTTTGGTATTTCTACGTTGCTAATTGTCAGGCATTCTTCATCAGCATCATCAGCTTGATGACAATGACATACAGAGGTTGAATCATTTGGATATCTGATTAGATGTCAGAAACAATGATTCTATGACATTCAGGCTCCACCTAACTTCACAGCAGGACTCAGAGGGTTTGCAACCAAATGCTAGTTTTGGAAATTGAAAATACTGCCATTCTTATAATGAAAGAATTAGAAAATCATGCAGCAGGCAGCTACATTAACAAAAGTAACATGGAAACTGTTTACAATTAACGCTAAAGAACTTACAAAGGTCAAATTGGCATGACTGTGGCATTTCAAGCAAGGAAAATGGAAGTCTTAAAACTTTCCACGCTTCTATTTTACTTTCCCAGTAATAAGAAAATTTAATAAATTTCAGTTCTTTGACATGTTTCCTCTATTGGCAATCAGGTCTTGAATAGAAAATAGCTTTAATAATACACAATTCTTCATATTAAATTGTTTATTAGCTAAGGAGATCACTATGCATAATAAAAATAATTATTTTTAAATTACTTCTGTTCCAACTGTAGTCAAATATGATACTCAAGCACATGAAGAAAGCTTAAGATAGCTTCTAAACCCTGTTTGTTCATATAATCAGGCATGCAGATAGTATTTCACAGAATATAATACAGATATTTGCCTCCAGCTTGGTTTTACACATGGTAAGGAACTACCCAGAACACAGACTGATTGGATGCTGACTTTTTGGACTAAGCAAAGTTATCCTGACTATAAACTTAAACAGAGAGAGAATTTAACTAACATTTTCTGTTTTACCATGTAGCTAGGTGTGGTCATGAGAAAACAATTTTCATTGCTAACAGTAAATATATTGAAAGAACTACCCAGTGAGAGAGGTAAAGAAGCATGATAAAGAAACAATATGAAGACAAAAATTTAAAACTGACTATAATGTGGCTTAACTTATCTTCCAGAAGCAACAAGTATTTACATAGTAAAAAAATTTACATTAGTAAATGGAAATAGGACAATGTTTCTATACAAGTGCATTTGCACTGTAAGAGAGCGGCAATTGTATTATCTGGACACTAGTCAGAGAAACACACACTCTTTCCTTTAGTTTTTGAATATTTTTCACTGTTATCTTTGGCTTGTACAACATAAACCTCACACAAAATAGGTAACATTCAACCAACCAGTAAGACAGCCCATCATCAAGACTTACATATTTTAAAAATTGAGAAAGGTTATAGTCTCAGACACAGAAACAGTTAAGTCATCTTCCTTTTCGTTGTTGATTTATTTAAATGCACTCAATTTAAGGTAAGCCTTTAAGGTTCCACTGGTTTTATTTTAAAATGGAACAGATGTACACCTACTTCTCAATGTACTGCACTGTCAAGACTTTCCCCATGGCACTGCTTGTAGTGCAGGACTCTGCTAGAACATAGAGGAGCCTACTTTATATTTCAACTTTGAAAAATATAAATAAAATAATAGTGCACATACAGAAAAAAATGAGAAGAAAAAAAGTACTTTCCTATTTCACAGACAGTGGGTGGACAAGTCTCCATCGTGGCTGGAAGGAGGTGAAAAATCAGTGTTGTTGCTTGAAATGATGCATGCTACTGGATTATTCTCATTAGTGAGTATTATATGCTTGGCAGTCTAAGCAATGTAGATTGAAATAACTGCAAGTATAATGCCAACACTACGAAATAAGTAAATTAGGGAATTATAGTCCTTTATCAGCCTGTAAAGCTTAATAGCTTTCCCAAGCTATTATTTATTTTAATTTATATTTTCCATAGAACTTCATCTTTGAAAATGTTTCTATTCTAAGGAATATACAGTTACTATGATTGCAGTGAAAGCAGCAGATTAAAACCCTCAAAAGTTGACTTTGATTTTTCCTACCATCCTTGTCAGAAAAGCATTGTACAAATTTATGAGTTGAGATTAAATATTACTTTACAGAATTAATTATTTTCATATTAAATGCTGCTTTGGAGAATTAATACTAAAAAAAAACATTTAAGGTATTAAAATTCTGTGCACTTACTTACACCATACATTTACAAAAAGATAAATTAATATTTATTCTAGAACATTGAAATTTAGCTAGAAATCTGATTGGTAGACTTTCTATACACATTCAGAGGACTATGAAAACAAAGATATCAGTGGGGTGATTCAGAATCAGTTTGAAAACCATAAAAACCATGAGGTGATGATGACTTTTCAAATGCACCCATATTCAAATTTTGGAGAAAATGTTTTGAAGTGAAATGTATCTTAAGACTACTCAAAGCACCAAGTCAAACACACAAGCATACACACATACACACAAGAGAATACATGGTTAAAGTGCTGAAGTTTTTGCAGTGGGTTCTGACCTTCAGATAAATCAGAGGTTTGCAACTGTTTGGCTGTGATAGAAGCAAAATATTCACCCATATCATGTACACTTGTGCAAGTGTTAAAGCAGCCACATCTCTACAGATTGGTACATTAACACAGCTTTCCATATAATTCTGAACGATGTCATATACATCCAGTGATGTTTGATGACATTTATTGCACTGTTCAAGCAAGTGTTCACCTCACTTCTAAGTATTCCTGGAGATTATTTTCAGTTCTAATGGCACTAAAGCGAGCATTAAATCTGGTTCCTGTTCCTTAATTCATTATTTATTCCAGGAACATAAACTTTAACCTATATGTGTAAGCAGCTCTTTTTAACTTCTATAGTGTGTATTTGACTGCAGCTGGGTTTTTGTTTTCAATGCTATTACTAGCTGTCATCTTCACTTTACAAATTGCAATTAGGCTTGGTGATTAAAATACATGAACTACATTTCTGAGAGCTGCTGTATGTAACAAAGACCATAGACTGTGTGTGTTCTTCCGATCCCTGACTATTTTTTGGCAAACTACTATCCTCAACCATTGAGATTAAGGATTGCTGCTACATTTCTCTGCAAGATGTTTACACAAAGTGAAAGAGACCTGTTATGAAATAGTAATTTCCCAACAAATACTTCAAGTAACAAGTCCAACCAATCAAACTTTTAGGCAACTTCGCAAATGTAATTACAGTAGAAATTCTTCGAAAAACCTGACCATTTATCTGAAGACTGAAAATGCCTGAATTTGTTGAGTATATATTGTAATATGTTTTATGTATTCACCCTCTACCACCTTTCACACTTCAAGACAGTGCCTCTTGCTCTGTATATTGTACCTTACTAAAAAATTCACTGCTCCTGCAAGAAGCCAGGTAAGCACTGCCACCTCCATCATTTCTGTCTGCAAATACAGTAGAAAGAAAAGTCTCACCAGCAAAAAGTTGTTCTAGATGCATTCTGTACCACAGCTAATACTCAAGTACCCAAAACAAGTCCACCCAATTTTCCCTTTACAAAGTGGGCTGACCTCTCTGCTGCCCTACTCCCATAAACCTACACCTATCCAGAAAAAATGGCAATAGAATACAGAGTGCTCCAAAATTGCACCAATGGTGGCATGGAGATTTATAAGCAAGCCATTAAATGAAGATAATATGGACAGAAATATGCTAAGCACTCTTCAGAATGCATTTACATGCAAGTTGAGGTAAATGAAATGCTTGAGGAAGACCTATACTCTAGATTAGGTATGATGCCTTTCCTCCCAAATTAAAATTAGCATGGTCTTGTCCCTTACTACTGCAGATGAAACAAGGAGCAGCCTGGTTATCAACCCCAGAGCTTCATCACAGCCTCTTATTCCCACCTGAAGAAGTGAAAAATGCTTTTGCATTGATGGGAGGCAGGTACATAAATTATTTTTTTTATTTGTGGCCCCTTTTTGCTGTCGTTTTTGGTTTTGTTTTTATAAGTTATAATAATAGGTAAGGAAAGAACATTTTATCCTTAATTTACTGGAAGAGTTATTAACAGAGCTGTTAGAAAGACTGTATAAGGCCATGGTTCATCAATAATTAAATGGATGGAAATACCCCAAGTCAAAGGGCAAATCCATCTATAGAAGTACAATAAAGGAGAAGAATTGCTGAAAATACAATTTGTTCTTTTATAACAAGTAAGAAAACCATATATTGATTCAAATGTTATCTCTCGTCTGGATAGAGTACCACTGTTACATTTAATTAATACAATGAAATTTTCCAGTCTATTCTACTAGTTTTTAAATAAAGTTAGAATTAAGTTAAATAAGTGCTTTAACTCCTTACAAAATTCAAAATGAAAACTGAGCAGTAGTGACATTTCTTTACAAAACAAAGCATCTTTTCATTTATTTTAATTACTTCATTTTTCTGTAATATTTCCCTTCTTAACTAGCAAAGAAGCAACATAGTTAATTCTGATATACTTCATATACTGATAGTTAGCAAAAACAACAATTATTATTTCTTGAGCCAATCAAAAAACCACAACTAAACTTCCAGTATCACTGTACTAGTCTCCCCTACTAATAAACACATGAAACAGGACAAAAACTTTAATGAGGTTTGAGCACTCTTGCTTTCTCTGCAAATGCAAACTGGCAAGACTCAAGAGTCACTGCCCAACAGAACAATAATTTCTGTATGTTAAGCATATGTACACATACATTATCTATCACAAAATGAAAAATTGCATATCATTACCATCAAAAGCCCTTTTCTCAAATTATATATGAAGAAATGCTATGAAAACTTCACCTATTTAAAATATGCCAGTTTTCTCACTGGTGAGATGTGCAAGAAAACCAATTTTTTTTTTTTTTTAATTTGGTATATATGTATCTGTATGACTCAGGACAGATAGAAATCAGAGCTTGTAGCTTGTGGTCCAATCCAGTTTGCCACATCCATATCACCAGTGTGACCCTCGCTAAGTTCTGTGTGCCAGACTTCAATTCAGTCCAGCTTAGCCAAGTTTATCCCTGCATGCATTAAGGGTGTGGTGAGACAAAACTCTGTTCCCAGAAGGATTTTCCTGCAGCACAGCCAAAATGAAAGCAGAGGAGCAGGGTGACAAAGGCTGTGACTTAGCTCTTGCTTGCTTTCCAAAGATTTCATTCTTCCCTTGAGGTGGCTGGAAGGAAGACACCATTCCCTAAGCAGCCAGGAGAAACCATGTCTTTGGTTCACAACATTTGTTTTGCTTGCAACATCAGAGGAAAAAAAGACTAAGTCAGGAACTTTGATAATTAATCAACAAATAGAAAACTGCCCAAGATCTGTAAGCGGCCTAATACTACTCTGAAATGCCACTAGATAACACATCAATCAAGAGTTGAATGCTAATTGCCAAGGTATCAGTCATATGAAAACAAGTCCTGTCACTATTCATTCAACTTCAAAACTCCAGTTTGATGAAATATTTGTATTGCTAGTATTTAGGCAGTCAAGCTTTAGCTTTCCAAATGCTCCTGATGGAGAGTAAGGCAAACCCCTCAGTTTTGTTTATTCTTTGTGTGTAAAGCTCCAGTTGAATTCTACAGCTTAAAATGTAGCCCTGAAAACATAATTGGAAATGCATATTAATGCTGGATAATTCAAAATTTACTTTGAGGTGAGGCATTAGTACTCACAATTTCAAAATACAAATTGAGAACTACAAATATTTGTAAATCCTCAATATGTTAATAAGTATTCACTGAAATTCCAGTAATTGTGGATGATGACTTAGTTGAAAAATTCTGTAGTCTGTTCATAAACAAAGGACTCCAAAAGCTAAGTACAGCATTTTAAGCAGATATATACAACTCAAAAGTACCAAAACCAGTAACCTTTTAACTAATCTCATACTAAATAGCTACTTTTCCTAAACTTAAAGCCATTCCATTACTTCAGAGTTTACTGGGGCCTTATTTTGTCTAATTTTATTTCCAACACATGTGAAACCATCTCAGTGAACCTAAGTGAAGAGATTTAGTTCATACCTGTACAGAAGGACAACAGAATCTGGCTTCCCATGTTAAAACCTGTCACACAATACCTTCAAAAATTAAGAACTATTATGGTGATTAATTTGGTACACTGATTTACAACAGCAAATATGTAGATATAATCCACCGGTATCACTTAGGTACGGCATCATCAATATACAAAATGACAACAACAACAAAAAAAGGCTGAGAATTATGAAGTTACTCAGCCATCTGTGCTGTTAGGACTGCAGGCTTTCAGCAATATTAAAAGCAGGCTAGCTAGTACACATTCCTGTATATAATACAAGTAAAGTGATGCTTGGGGGGTCTCTGACTAAAGTATGTTATTTTATTAAAGAAGTTTTTGCACAAGAAACAACCATTCTACTCAATTGCATATACAAAATTAAACCATTTTACCAAAATAATCTAAGTTCACATATGAGATAAACACTGAAAGGAAAATGCTTAGAATAAAATGTTGGTTGGAGCATTTCTGGAAACTTCTTATTTATTGAGCAGGTTTGTATTTCACATCAGCATCTATTTACGCCTCTCAGAGTGATGTCTTACAGTTTCAAAAATTTGAAGTTAGTTAAATTTTTCTATCTATTCAGTCCATTTTTATAACTATTATTATTAACATAAAAAGGTAAGAATTAGGGCTAAACTTTCTTCAGAAAATTTCAATAAATACTTATGAGTCAGTTTATTTTGTAGAATGTCAGGGTTTAGATAACTTTTCATATAGAAAACTGCAGTTAAAATTGAATTAATAATTTAGAGCATTAAAAATAGAAATAAATATAAAATATAAAGTTTTTTATGTCACTGGCATCTCTTTGAAAATCATACTTTTTTGGACATATTTCCAGGAATATTTAAATTCCTAAAAAGTTTCTTTCCCACTTAATGATTGTAATTTAGACAACCTGTTAGACCAAGTCTCTAGATTGCATGCCTTTCTTGTCAATGTTTTAAAATGACAGTAAAAATAGTTTATTGTATGGACTTTAGGGGTTCCTTAGAAAGTGCATAGGGAGAGCTATTCTAAGAGCTCTTAGCTGCTCTCAGGCTCTAGATGCCTGCCAGAATCCAGACACAAGAGAAAAAAGGGGGGTTGACAGCAGAAAAGACCCAGATTTATTGCAGCCTCATCTTGGTGTTACTTGTACTATATACAAATACATGTAGGACACTCAGATCTGATGATCATTACAGGAGCATGTGAATGCTCTCTGTTCACTTCAAATCAATAATGCTCCTGTACAGGAGGAAACTGGAGGGGCCAAAGTGAAAGCTGGAGCTCACCTGGACCAGTGGCACAGGCACCTCATTCCAGACCCAGAAGATGACCCCGAGTCAGCTGACTCCTCAAAAAAAAAGCCAGTTTTTAAAGAGCTGCTCCCTAATAAGACGCGTGTTTGGCTCTGGAAGAACATAATCCCACATACACCATCCTTATTTCTGCAAGGATGTTTTTGTATGTGCTCAGAAAATTTTTCTTAAAGTCTTTTCCAGGGCAAAACCATGATTTTTTTCAAAAGCCATGGCTTGGGAATAACCAAGATTAAGGGTAGCAACATTTCCACACACAATTTAACATAATTTCATATATCTGTAATTTGCAATATCACAGTTGTCCACCTTGTGTTGTCTCCCAACACAAAGAGAAACCCTGAAAATTAAGAGTAACCAGCAGGAAGATTTTACAGATGTCATTATACTAAAATTTAAATGCTCATATCTCACAGGTCAAGAAATGGATAATATTTAAAAGGAGAGGAAAAAAGGCATTGAAAACCCAGCATTGCTGTTGCCTTCTGTAACCCTTTTTCCAGCAATTCATGACTATACATGCTATAATTATGCATGTTTAGCATGTGCATTGCTGCAGCATCCTCTCTGTGGTTCTTAGCTTTCTTTTGCTGTGCTATCAGAACACGCTAAATAATTATGGCCTCTTTTTTTACAACATTCCCAAAGTGCTTCCTTTTCCAGGCCTAATTAGTTCTGATATTCAATGTAATTAGTTGAATTTAGAAATTTTCTATGAAAAAAGGTTGCGCTACAGCTTTTCATCAGCTTATATCAGGGTAAAAATTTCCACTGATTGTTAAATATCAACAATATATTTGAAGCTTTTCAAAAATATTTCTTAAAAATTAAAATAACAAAATTAAACAACCAGGTGGAAGCCAAGTCAATCTACTTTATTTCTGTGGGAAAGGGGAAGACGGCCCCCAAAAGCTAAGGGAGTAAAACATCAAGTATGGTGTCATCATAAAAGCATTCATGTAAAGTCACGTATTCCTATATAGTTGCATAAATAAAAAAGCTGCACACATCAGATTTCAAGGCTAACACCAAATTACTTACAATGAAAAAAAATTTGCTTGGTTTGTCTATTTTTTCAAATTGCTGAAAAAAGAAAAAGAGCTCAAAAGGGTTTTTTGGCATGCCTTTTTTTTTTTTTTCCATTGTTAGGGCAAATTTAATTTATTTATGTACTAATCAAGTTTCCAGTGCCTTTAGACAACTGAGAATTTTACACTGAAATATGAGCTCTGAAGCTGAGAAAGTTAATTGGTTTCACTGATGAAAATAAGCTCTGGCCACTAACTCTGTGACCAGCCTGACCTGGTTTGGAGTTCTCCCTTGCAATAAAAGACAACTTGTAGCGATAGAAATCGGCTTTGTTATCCACTCAAAGTCTCCAACCAAAACATGACATCCTAATGGTCAATTATAGCTCCACACCTGCTGTTGGGAGGAGGACCTCGTTAATACTTAATTTGAAGAACAGCCACCTTAATGTTTTCTGAAAAATAAGGAATAGCTGAGTAGCCACTTCACCAAGTCGGACAACCCACAGGAAGCTTTTTCCAGGACTAGCCACAGAATTCAGGGAAATCAGAATGATTGTTTTGCCATCTATGGAGAGATGCCTGAAATCCAAGTTCTTGTAATTTTTACACAAAACCAGAAGCAGCAGTTCCAGCATCTTTCCCGTCTGGTTATCTAGAATATGCCTAGCCTAAAGACTCTCTCAAAATTCTTATTCTCAGCATGCTAATAGACACATTTAAAAAGAAATTAAGAGAAAACCCAATGTAAATAGAGTATTTCTGTAGGCTATTGATTTAATGAACTTTTATTTGCAGTAAGTTTTGCTCAGAATAAAATAACACTAACTATAAAACCAGACTGAACAAAGTTGTTTCATTGGAAACAACAGACTGTGGAACAGGAAGGGACAGCACAGCAAGTCCACAACACTGGAAAGCATAGGATAATATCACCAGCATGATGCCTTACTAACACCTTCCAGGTGTATTAGCTGTATAAATAATAAAGTAAATTCACCACTTACAAGTATTTTTTGTCAAAGAGTGCATGAAATATAAAGAAAGATAAGGCTGAAAGTGCTTGCAATATTTCAGAGAGAGCAGCTGTTTACAGCTCATGTTTTAACATCAGCAAGCTTGACTACAGAAGATATAAATACTATCTACCTGTCCCACTTCAAGAGATAAAACAGATGTCTCCAAATATCTTTTTGCACTCACCCTCTTCAAAATCCTGCATGACAATGAACTCCTCATGCTGGAAATGATCATGAGGTGATGAAGAGTGATTCAAAAGACTAAAAAGACTAAAAGTATGGAATTAATAATTTGTACCCAATGGCAGCCTAAAGGATGGCTCACAAAAATCCTCCCAAGTGGTGTGAAAATAAGAATAATTGTAACAGAATATTATTATATTATAAAAACTGAAAAAAAAAAAAAGGTCCTAACATCTGAATTATTTCTGGCACAATAGAGTACAAGTGAAGCCATTTAATTTCTGAATTTCAGCTGCAGTATCCAACCCAAAGCCAATGGTTTTAGTTTTGATTTATTAGTCATTATGAAGGAGATTAAGAATCTCCTTTGTAAAGCCATAAAGGCATCCAAATTATGACTGATTTGAACAGGGTTGATTATACAAGACCTATTTAGAAGTCAGTGACTCTGTCATGAGGCTTCCATTCTGCTCTTTTATCAAACACAGTCCAGGCAGATTAAAATTTCTATAATTGTGTTTTTACTTCTACTGTTAAAAATTAGAGTGAAGAATAGCTTTGAGAGTTAGGCTAGAGAAAAGATTTTCTCCTATCAGAAATATTAATCATATAGCTATTTTCCTGGGAGGTATCTCAATGTGTCCTTGGATCTGTAGGCAAATTCAGTACTCCTGGTTTGGAGCATATCCATTCTAGTCCCGGTGAGAAGAGTGAAAGAAAGAAAATATCTGTAATAGGAGAAGCTGCAGTCATTAGAAGAAGCTGGAAACTGTATTTCAGTACTATGCACATGGCAGTGCACCAGGTAGAGGTCAAAAAAATAACTTTTCCCTTTTTCTTAGCTTTTACTGATTTCTATTGCAGTGAGCACAAAAAGTGAACCCCCTGTCCTTGTGCTACAAGGACACTGCTATCCCTCACCCAGCTCTTTCTTCAGTAAGTGTGGAATAAGAAATAAGAATGGTACTGGAAGTGGATCTAAAAATAAAATACCTTGAAAACCAATGAAGAACTGAAGAACAAATGGCTCCTCACAAAGCCTAGGCCACCCTCCCCCACAAATAAACCAAACCAAAAAAAAAAAAAAAAAACAACCACATGTTTTCATGAAAATTAATATCTGATGAAAAATCCATGGAGGAGAAACTAGATGTCCTAGAGCAAGAACCTGAAGAGAAGAACCTAGACTAGAGAGCAGTTGGACATGAAATGAGACTACCAGAAGGGGCTTCAGGGTAGAATGGGGAAGCAAAGCAAGGTCAGGCACAGATCACAGATCTATCTCCCTATGCCCCAAACTTCACTGTTTCTGCATTGTCAAATGTCTGCAAAAATCACCCTCAGGGCTATTTTGAGACCATTAGTCTTTTGAGGGAATGCCAAATTTCTATGAATTTAGCCCCACCGGCAAAGATTACATGCACTAATGATAACACATGAAGACACATACCCACACCCCATCTACCACAAAATTATGCCCTAAAAACATTCAAAGTCACAGCAGTAATTGTTCTGAAAAACTGATTACAGCTGCCATTCAGATGGATCACAAATTTAACATGCAATTTTAACTTTGGTAGTTCTGTGCTGCAGCTTCTTGTTTGTCAAATGGAGATATTAACGCCTTGTAGGCAGCATAAAAAAAGAGGCTGCCCAGCATTTGTGAAACACTGAGATTACATGGGAATGAGGACCAGGATGCCACTGAGCATTTAAAAACCACGTAGAGAGGAACAAGAGCAATGGAGAAAATGAACAGTTTCATGAGTATCATCAAATGTAGCATTTCCTAGTTGTTGACACCGCAAGTTAGAGAGAATTTCATGCTCATTTCTACAAGAAATACCAGATGTCTCACAATACATAATAGACTTTACATTTGGAGTATCTTCCTAATTTACCCTCAACTATTCAAGTGTAGATTTTGGTGAATTTTCACATTAAGGAGAGACTTTACAAAAAGATTAAAGTTACCATAGAGATGCATGCACTCCTTTCCAATCATCTCAAATACAGTTAGACACAATTAATTATTCAGTTCAGCACAGAACATTTATAATTTTATATTAAATATGCCAGAGTGAGACATATTTTTCAAATCTGCTAAAGAAGAACTTCAAATAGTACTAAGTGGTCTAAAGGAAAAAGAAATTTAAAATCATGAACAGAAATAATTCTGTTCAAAAATTAGGTAAAATATCAAGCACTTAGGGCTCCTTTCTAGGTAATCCACTGTTTCCTTATCACTCCCAGAAATGCAGAAGGTTTTGGAAGAAAATGAGTTGTCATTTACTTTGCACGTCTACAAGGAACAAAACCCTGTGGTGGTTCACATGCATGCTTATTGAAAGGTAATACTAATTTCTCTTTAAGAGATAATTTAAAAGAAGCCTTATCTATATATAATATATAGAAAACTAATATTATAACACTTCTTAATGTGATTGAAAGCAACAAAATACTGGGGAAGAGAATCCAGAGCTGTCATGTAGAATGTGATCCTCTTGACTGGCAGCTGTGGCTTGGTAATAATGAGACCTTGTGCTATTTGATTAAAACAACATAAAGATGGAAAGATCTCTTCAAATTAGAGGTCAGAAACATCAGTCTGTTTTTTCTGCAGTTGTCAGAAGTGATACAGGGTAATTAAGTCTGGAATAATGTCAGACAGGTGGTACTTTTCTTTTGAAGCAATTCATTAGGGAAGGCTTGTCACTTGTGACATTCCCACATAAATCCTGGTGCTTGGTCTCTTCTCCAAATGAGTTTAAATTGATCTGTTGAATATGAAAAAACTTCAAAAGAGGCTGTGTAGTCTCTATCTTATACAGTAGCTTAAAATTCTATTTGGCTAACATTTAACAAAACAAAACAAACAAAACAAAAAAAAAACCACAACCCCAACAACAATTAAAAAAAAATAAAAAAGCCATACTGCAGTACCCAAACCTTTTCTGTAAGCAAAAATTTGCAAAATGAGAAGACATACAGGAGATGCATAAACTGCTATCCACAAGGAAACCAGAATAAGCATTGCCAGGATGACCAGCAGATTTGGGCAGTGAACAACTGCCATTTGAACACCTTTTGTCAACTCAACTTGCTAGTCTATTCTCACTGTGACTGTCATAATACCAAAAAATTCAACAGTGAGCAAAAATTATGACCTTATTCCATAATATGCAGCATAAATGTTCACCTTTATAGCTCTATCAGTGACTTCAAATAATACCTCTAAAAAATTTGAAGATCATCCATAAAACCAACAATGAAATTTAAACAAGTAACATGCACTGAAAGACTCAAATGTGAAAAGCCACCGGCAAGGTGGAAACACAAAAGACTGTGTCAAAGTAATTACAGCTCTCACTTTTAAGTGGGTATCTTCAAGGAAAAAAGTAGTTTTTAATTTTCAAAATTTGGTTATTTTTTTAAACTGATGGGGAAGAGCAAAGGCTAAAATCTAACCCAAAACCTCAAGAAAATGTATTCCTGTTAAGGTATATTTAAAATAAATTGCAGAAACCTTGTGTATTGTTAATATAGTCTTTTCCTCAGGAGTCCACCTGAGGAAACTCATTAAAAGCATAAGTACTAAGGTGTCCTAAATAATTGATTGTCTATCGTACTATACTGACCTGTCTTGCAATTAGGCATATTGAAGGTCCCATAGAATTATGGGCTTGTTAGTTGGAAAAGCCAAAATTTAAAAGCATTAACATGATGAATAAGCATTTTTAAACACTTGGTGTTATTTCACAGGGTCAGGTATGGACTAAGACACTCTACTAAACTACCCAGCAGTATGCTTCCACAAAAATTTACTCATGCAAATACATGTGGGGAAAAAAGATCATGACATTAAAAACTCCATCTGGAGTTTACAACTATGTCTGTTATAGCTTGGAAATATAATTTCCTTTGATTTTTCAATATTCTGATTAATTTCTGGAGAGAAAGTATTTGATTTATAAACAGAAATCTTGATGCCTTACCTGAAGGTGTGTAAATTACTTAGTGTTGATTTATCTGGGGACTTTAAAAGAAGAACAGTGTCAAAGATTTATTCATTTAAAAAATAAAAATTCCTGGACATGATTTTCCACACATTTTTCCCTACAATTAAATCTGTTTGACAGTAAACTACTACCATGTCATTTAAGAAAGTCAAAGCTTTCAATTGCTCTGTGTAAATGCATTTTTGCTAAAAGTTGCTTTTGTTGTAAAGTAGCCTTCTCTTCTCAAACTGACATTCACACATACCATTACTCCCTCTAGGAGCAACTTTTTTCTGTATGTAACAACACCTTTTGGATTTAAGAAGGCCATTACATGTTTACCTTTAAGATTGCCAATCACATTCCAGTGACATGGGGGTGGATTTAATGCTAATTAGCACTGCAAACTGTGAAGATACTAACAAGAAGCACTGCAGAAAAGCAGCTTAATTCCTTTTTTAATTAACATTAAAAAAAAAGGGAATTGTTGATCAAGATGTTCACAGATACTTTTGCTTTGGCTTCTGGTGCAAAAGGAACTGAAATTATGACAGCTTCAGGAGATAGTTCAGCCTTGATTCCCAGGATTGTTTCAAATCCCATATTTGTGATATGTATATAAACAATGAAAAATTTTTATTTCTATTTTTTTCACTATCAAACTTTCAGCAATGAAAATGCTGATTGTCACCAGAAGTGAAGCACCATTTTTAATCTGCTTACAGAACGGTAGGTCAAAACACATGCTTGCCTGTGTCAGGGGACTAAGGCAATTCTGCCAACACTTTACAGTACAGTTAGCCTTCAGAAAAAAAAGTTTTGTAAACAGTATTTACACAGCATGTAAACTACCACGAAATAGATACTTATCTTGCATTAAACTAACTGTTGGTTTCCGTGACAAATGAAAGACTGCAGCAGCAAAGGTGACATATTTGCTTTGCTCTTAAGCCATAATGGTAGGGTGCATGCTGAGATTCATTAAAGCCAGCTACATAAAGTCAAGCCTATTTTCAAGCATAAGCAGCAGTGTCTGAACCCTTGCACTTGCTTTCTTTGGATTTAGAATTTGGATTTTACTGTCTTCTTGGAGATTACAAATTGCTCCTCCTAACAAGCAAATTATTTTCAAGGGATAAGGTCACTGCAGACATTGCCATTTCTTTTGATGGATTCAAACATTTGGGATTTGTTCCATTATGTTTGGATATTTGTATTATTTTTGGGTCTAATTTACTCTACAGCTTTTCTTCCAAAAGGTTAACTTGACAGAGGTCTAACCCAGAATGCTTCTCACACGAAGTGATAGAAGTATTTTAATAATATTACAGAATCACAAAACTATTCAGGTTGGAAAGGACTTTTAAGATCATTGAGCCCAACCACTAACCTAACACAGACAAGTCCATCACTAAACCTAAACACCACATCTACACGTTTTCTTTACACTACCTTGTCTGCAATTAAAAGCTGGTTAAAATAGTAGGGCATAGCACCAATCCAGTGCTCAAAATGGTCATTTGCCTTATGCTCAAGTGTTACACCCTTGTCCTTACAAGAATTCCCACTAAAAACAGGGAAGAGAAAGGGCAAAGACAAGCAAGTGAAAAAAAAAAAAACCCAAATCATTTCAAGCTAGACAATTCTATGATGGTTTAAGTCTAAGTTAGTTGAGACATTTCAGACTTCTAAATACAGTTGTGTCAGCACAAAAGTGAATGATGGCTCCGATAGCCCTTGCACAGAGAAATACATCAGGGTCAGCTGCACACACAGCAATTTCATGGGAGACAGAAACAGCTTCTTCCAAGACGGATTATTCCTACAACATCTTGATTTCCTCACTACATGGTCTGCAAGTCAAGCCAGTCTCCCAGCAATCTGGTACAGGTGTCAGCTCCCTTGGGCACTGCATGGCAGCTATCTGCTCTCCACATCAGTCTGCCTGCGGCTGCTCCCACAGACCTCAAGAGGAGCCCCAACATCACTCAGCTGCGCAACAGGTTTGCATCAGCTTGAGAGTAAAACCTTTTGTCAAATCTTTGTAATCAACTTTTTTGTGTTGTGGCCTTCTATACTACCTCCATGGGATATGCAGGATGTGCAGGAGAAGGATATCTCTCACTGGTATGCAAAACAAAATGCTGTGTACATGATACAATAGGAGCAAGACCCACTGCTGAAGCTTTCACTTTAAGCTAAGCAACCACCTATCTCAAGATGGGTAATATGGGAGTCTTGCTTGCCTGAAATCCCAAATAGAGGTGTTTACCTGCTTTTAAAATATATTTGCATTCTCTTGATGAATTTCTTTAAGCCCTAAAATGCTTCAGCTGTTCAGACACCAGATCACTTTAAGGCTAAGCCAAGAGTCTTCAGTTCTGAAGCAACTATTAGCTACTGCCTCTATATTTCAGGACATTTTGATTACTAATTCTTTCTTCTGAAACAAAATAATTCCTTTATCTAGATGTCTACAATATCTAATTCTATATAATTCCTGGATGAAAATTAGGGTCTTGGGAGCTCCTATACTGTACCTTTTATTTTAACACCTTTTGTATAACCATTCCTACAGATGGCCAAATTGCTACAATCCACTGCTTGTTTTCAAAATTACTGAAGAACTTCAGTAATAATTAAGTTGAAACAATCTATTTGTCCTTGTTCTTCTCATTCTAAACATAGCTGGCTCACTCTTCACAGTGAGCTTTTCCTACCTGCAGCTCACAGAACACATTTCTAGATCTGAATGTTTTACCAGAAGTGCTGTGTTGAACAGACCTGTAATATGTCCTAACTCTTAACTGTAGATAACAATGTGTTACAGTGCATCAAAAGGATCACCTGCAATTAACAACTTGGCAGGTTGCACACACACGGGGTTGGATACTGTTTATATTGTGTGTACTGAGCCTGAATTCTTGTCGTAAAGCAGAAAAAAGCAGAATGAAAATATGTACGTTTGGTTAAAAGAATAGAGACATAAAAGCATTAACTGTCCCACCTGAAGGCAGAAGCATCACCCGTATTAAAGACGGAATAGGAATGTTTCCATTTTGAACCTCAGTCTGATCTCAAATCCAGATCTCTGTAAGTACTATGAATGCACTGCAAAGGGTGAAGCAGAATACAGGTTATCCAGTCTGCAGTAGAAATCTACAGTGTTGCTCCTTACTTGGCTAGGAATCATCGCTGGAATCACAGCACAGTTTGAGTTGAAGAGAAACTTAAAGTTCATCTAATCCAATCCCCAGGCAATTAAAAAAAAAAGACATCTCCAAGTATATCAGGTTGCTTAGAGCCCCATTCAATCTGACCTCAAGTGTTTCTATGGATGGGGCATCCACCACAAAGTAGTGTTTTTATCAAAAAAGGAACCCACAAAAAATAATTTTAAATAAATTTTAAAATAATTCTAAAATAAATTTTAAATAAAATTTTAAAATCAATTCCAAAATTAAATTTATATTTTTGACAGGTATGATTTTGCCTGCTCAAAACCATGCCATTAATGAAATCAAGCACAGATAATGCAAATCATATAATTTTAAAATGTCATTGTAAACAGCTTGCCACTTACAAACAAAATGCATCTACTTAAGTTTCTATGAACTCATTCCAGGAAAAAACTAAAAAACTACTCGACTTAAGAAACCAGCTTAGCTTCCCCTACCTGTCCCCACACAAAACTGTGCCTCAAGCTAATAGTTACTGTTGGCAAATAAAAGGATCTATGATTAAACAGCTAATTTTCTTTCTTTAAAGATTGCTGAAATACCCTGATGTTCTCACAGTAAACAGTTGCCATTCACAATTGCCTGCTAAAAATAAAAACAAAATACCCAATTTGGACAGATAATGGAATTTAAAGCGAAAAGAAAAGTACGTTCAGTTTGTGGCTAAATTTACTCCCCCACCCCAAGACACTCTATAATGCAATCGATGGAGTTTTGGCACATGCTAAATACATTTTTAGATAATGTAACCAAAATACACCACAGTAAATCAGATGAATAAGTAGCATTCTGTGTGGCTGGCACAGAAGCAGTCGATGTATTTAGGGCAAAGATTAAGAAGCTGTCGCGCCAACAGAAACCCACAAAGCCTCCTTTGCAGCTATGTTGGGGCTAGCTCAGTTCTTCCCCTGCATCCTTGTCAGCTTTAAATATCCAGCACAAAGGACAAATTTCCTATTAAGTTGCTATATACCTTTTAAACAAAAATTAAAAAAACAAAACAAAAAAAAAAACAAAAAAAAACCACCTCTCCTTAATCTTGTTCCAGAAAAATTACTGGGTCAACTTCAATATAAAGCTTTGAATAAAGTAACCTATATTGTACTCTTCGATGGTGTACAGTGGAAAGTGCAAGGATATTTTATGCAAAAATGGTATTGACTGCTCCTTACAAACTCTTCTTTTCCTCTACCACAACAACAAATTTCTGCCCAGAGCTAATGTTGTCCAAAGTAAGCAAATGTTCAAATTTGCCTTAAAATATTCATGTATCAAATTAAATTTTGAATTTCACATGGCTTTGCCTCACTCCTGTCAGTTCTAATTGCTGATTTATTTTTGGTGCCAACAGCCTATATTTATAAAGCCTTCTCAATCACAAATTCTTCAACGTAATCTTATGAAGAGATCTCTCGTCCACCAGAACAATGTAGACCCCATTGGGACTGAACTTTATTCTGGGCCAATAATCTTATAATTTTACAAAAATAAGAGAAACTTGGGTAAAATCCTATGAAGAAAATTTAAACAGACAGTACAGTTACCATGGCAGGATTTTTTTCCCAGGCAGTTGATGTTAACACCCCTAACTCCTGCCAAAAAGCCACAGATATTTGAAGGCAGGAGGCAATCTTTGTTATATTCTAGCAATTTCTTATTCTAAATGATGTAATAAAATTTAACATAGGATATTCAGCATGCATCTAACGTTTACAAATATAAACTGCTGATTTTATAGAGTATTAATATTTGCACGTACACACGTGCTCGGTGACTTTATGTCTGCTTCCATTTTAAAAATAAATCCTTAAAGTTCATTTAATCTGTTCAGTGTCATCAAGGATGAAAGAGCACAGATAGTATGAATAATATAAATACTAGAATTTGATTGCAATGCTGTATGTAAACGACTGAGAAGCCACTAAAATAATGACTTTTATTCCCAATTACAGCTTTATCAGAAATAAAAAGAGAAAGCTGAAGAACTTTGTAGATGGATTATCTTTACAGTCAAATTGCTAACCTGCATCAATTCATATGAAATGTACGTAAAAAAATTATTGAGGAAAGTGGTATCACACCATTTTCCCCTTATAATTTAGGATGGAAAACCAGGATGGGAAGGGGAAGAGACCACTGAAATATAACACACATCCTCATGCTTTTTACAATCAAGGTGGATTTAAGCATGATGTTTTTATGCTACCCTGAAATAATCACATTATTAATTGATCCTCCATATTTTTCACCCTCAGACTCCTAGATCAGCCAGAAATCCTACTTTACATACACTCTTACTTTCAGAGAGAGATATGACAATAGTAAAGGGATCAGAAACTGCATCAGTCCATATTTATGCAATTAGCATCTTCATACATTTGATGAAACAAAAAAATCCCAGATGGACACACGCAGACCCCACAACAAGAAACCACTCATCTGACCTCAGCAAAATTGGCACATCCACACAATATTCTTGATGATAAATGGCACAAATATGGTAATGCACATGGAATTTTGGAAGCTATAAAAGCAACAAACTTAGCACATAAATTCTATTTTAAAGAGCATGAAAGCTACTGCTTAAGGTAACTTGGGAGAGCTGAAGTGGCTGTGCAGTGCTGGAAAACTAGGAAACCAGTTTCCTTCCCACAAAACAGCTTGCAGTGAGTATCGTGGAAGCAAAAGTTGTCACACTAGATGTGAATCAAATAAATACAAAAAGACTTAGGCCTGGTCACACTGCCTGCCTCCCTCACAGGCAATTACAAGACCTAGACCCAAATAAAAGGAAGTATTTATTCCTAAGTAATTTATTCTTTCAGTACATGCTGCTGAATAATGTCATCCATTCTTCTAAAGGAGTCAATGAACACATCTAATTGATCTATGTTTAAAGTTGATTTTCTGGTGTATAAGTGATTTTCCCAACCAGAGGTAATGTACAACCTGGCAATTCACACACCTCACCCCTCTGACTATACACTGGCTTTCCTGATAAAGAAATAAAATAGATAACATGAAAAAGCTCCAGCCTTCTCCACTTCAACATGTATTAAGTCTTCTCATGTCTCACATCATTTCCTCCTATGTTTCCTTTCTTCCCTTGCCTACCTCAGGGTCAGAGTTAACAAACAGCTTGTTTCAGGGAACTGACAGGATCCACCACTCCTCCCTACACTGGCACTACCAAATCATGTCACAACCTGAACATGCAGAGCAACATTACATGGCAATCTCAGAATCATGGAGCATTCTGCACTGGAAGGAGCCCACAAAGATCCTGGAGTTCGGCTCCTGGCCCTGAAAAATACAAGCCCCAGAGTTACACCAAGTGCCTGAGAGCATTGTCCAAATGCTTCCTAAACTCTGTCAGGCTTGGTGCTGTGACCACTGTCCTGGGGAGCCTGCTCCAGTGCCCAACCACCCTTCAGAGGAAGACACTTTTCTCCTGATACCCAACCTAAACCTCCCCTGACACAGCTCCAGGCCATTCCCTCGGTCCTGTCGCTGTCACCCCAGAGCAGAGATCAGTGCCTGCCCTTTGTCTGCCCCTCACGAGGAAGTTGTGGCTGCACTGAGCTCTCCCCTCAGTCTCCTCCAGGCTGAACAAACCCAGTGACCTCAGCCACTCCCTGTATGGCTAATAAGATATAGTCACCTACTCCAGGTAACCTCTGACAGTGACTGATATTTATTTTAACACAGTCTTGTTCCGATTTGCTATTTTAAAGCAGCAGTTCTTCTGCTAATTGAAATTCAAACCATTTATAGATATGTGTTATAAAGGTCACATAGAAGAAAGATTTAGTACTAAGACATGAAAAAGCTAAGCTGTATCAAAAGTGATCAGTAATTTCTGTGTCTATGTTTTCACTGCAGGATCCTGCTTTTCTGGAGAGGAAAGGCTGTGCTTTGGTGAGCTCCTTTGCCCAATACACTTTTCCTTTCTCAGCAGTCACCAGCTCCCACTTGCATCCCACCTCATGTCTTTTTCACCAAAACATGTCACTCCTCCAGCACATTGACTGCAGCTGAGGGATTTGCAGGAGAAATCCTAATTTTCTACCTAAAGACAGCACTACAGCAGTGCCTGCTGCTACAAAAAAAGTGACAAGGAAAGCACAGCCTGACTCCTGCAGCCCAAATAATTGATGAATACTAACAAATCCTTACTGAGCAGATCCAGCTTTCAACATCAAACTTATTCCCCAGAGCACTACTGTTTCTCAGGGAGTGCTGGAACTTGACTGGGAAGACTTTTTGTCATCAAGGGAAAGGGAGGGCATAAAAATATAAATAAATCTTTCTTCATCACAATATTCTGTGAAATGGCTCAGATGTTTTAGATTAAGAACTTCAGACACTTGAAAATACGCACACAAAAGCAATCAGCCTGAAATAGTCAGTCTAGAAAATGTTGCCTCACTGTTTTGCGAACATCAACATAACAACTGGAAATCCATACAATCAACCAAGTTGAAAGTGTACTTTCAATATAAGAAAATAGAATCTGACACAGATGTGGTAATATTGTCCAACCAAAGGCACAATGAACAGTATTAAAGTTAATATATGACAATAAAGTCACATTAAAGAGGGGTGAAACACAGGTGAGAAGGTGGGTTGCCACATTGCATCCAAAACATTAACAGCTCTTCTCAAAAGGACCAACATTCAACTGTTGCTATTATTATGTAACTCACTCATTAAGTGGACTGAGATCTTTAAGCCAGATGTGACTATTTGATCATTTACAATCTGCAAACAGGTCATTAGGTTTCAAAAACTTACCCACCAAGCGAACAAAATAATTTGTGCTTGGCTAAAATCTAACATTAAGAAAAAAGTTGTTAATAAATTAACAGTTAATAAAGGTAAAAACTTAAAACAGCTCTTCGTTATTTTTTCAGTGGTTAATTATCTTTTTTTGGTATGTAATAAAATAAAAATCTGTGACATATCCAGTGTTTAAAGTTAATTCCTGTCCTTCCTTTTACACTTAACTTTTTAAAGGGAAAAATCCAATTATTGTTCAGCGTCTCCCTCTGAGTTGTATGAACTATCTGGAGTACCTCCTATACTGAAATGAAAGTAACCAGGGACCTCGTCTGAAGTTTTTACAGTTCATTATTTCACCACTTGCCTTCTCTAACATCCCTTGGAAAACTGACAGGCAGTGCATGCTCCATGCCAGCCTCACCAAGGACCAGGACGAGATGTACTGGCAGAGCAGATGATGGGTGATTTCCCTCTTTCCTGTTAGAGATGTACTGACAGAGCAGATGATGGGTGATTTCCCTCTTTCCTGTTAGAGATGTACTGGCAGAGTAGATGATGGGTGATTTCCTTCATCCCTGTTATTCACAGCAGCAGCCATCTCCCAGCCTCTTCTGACAATTTCCCCGTCTGTACACACAGGGATTACACTTTCAACCTACAGGACTGCACTGACAGTTTGTGTTTAATTGCTGATTCACTGTGATCCCTGTCTGAAGCCAATTAGAAGCCTAAGCCCACAGTTTTGATGCTTGCATGTCAGAACACAACGATTTTCTTACTTACAGAAATGCTCTAGGGCTAGATGGTTTTGACAGCATTTCTATTACAAGAAAGTAATTCTGTCCTTGAGGACAGGGCCATCAAAACTGTACTCTGAATTCTTCTGGGCAGTCACCTGAACCTCAGCCAGCCCTGTCTCTCAGGAGATTATTCAGATTTGGGCATGAGAGCCTGTCTGCCTCTCACTCTGACTGAGAAAATATTTGGGTTTTTTATCCAAGGAGATAAAGTTCCCAATTGGCCAGACAACATTAAGGCATGAGACCATGGTTCAGATGAGGCAAAGCCGGGAAGTGAGGCTGGGTGAGCTACCAGGAAGTCTGCACAAAGTAGAGCTCCCTCTCAATTATCAAATACTGTTCCAGAAATCCTTAGCCCTGTACTTATGAGCAATGAACAAAATACAAATTGTAATAACTTTTTTGTGAGATAAAGGAATTACCTTCTGACCATTGCTATATCCAAATTCTTATGCATTTTCTTTTAGAAGATTTCCCCAGTCTGAATTTCTTAATTCATGACATTTCATTAAAATCCATTAGTATTCGCCATAAAGAAAAGAATTCCTCTTTACAGTAATTAATGCATCCTATGGATTCAATGCCATTAAAAAATACATATATTCAGAAGCATTACTACTTAAATATGAAAAATACCAGCATTCCAAATGGAATGTTTTTAAGAAAATGAATCATTATAAAGTAATGGTTAACTATTTCTGCTTTTAGAAAATAAAGAATAATTTCTACCTTGACTCTAGATGTGTTGTGAACTGCAGTAACAGATGTTGTAGTATCTGTTCATGCTACAATATTTTAATAATGCAATTCCATCTCATACTAGAGGCACAGTAGCATAAAAGTAATGCTAAATTTATTAAATCATTATTGAAATTTCTTCTATAGGTATGCCCCAGTGTTTGGGGCAGAGTGAGAAGACAAAAGTATTTGGTATCCAAATAAAACAATCTGCCTATTTTACCTGGCTATTTAAGGTCACCTTTAAATCAAACCACCTTCTGTGACATCTTATTATTTATATGTGTTCAACATTTATGACTGTTTTTTAATTAGTAGTTCTAGTATGAGCTGGTCTGTCTTTACTTCCAGGTGAAATAGGAACCACAAGTTATAAACAGGAATATCTTTATGTTTCACCACATGACTATTTAATCTATTTTTTTTTTGTGACAACTGATCATTAAACTAAATTTTCTAACTTTTATATTCATTTACCTAGAGAAAAAGAAGGACTAGCTCTGCTTCTTTTTAATAATATAGTATTACAGAAACATAAGAATAATTACCCAGAAGAGAACTATGAGAGACCATTAAACTGTTAATATGTAGCTAGAATAAAAAAAAAAAAAAATGTTACTGACCAGAGAAAGGCTACTGGAAATTGTATATATGTCACTAAAAAGGCACAGGACCCTTCCAAAATCAGACTGGTTAGAAACTCTATTTAGTAGGAGGCGCAGAAACAGGAAGAGTTGATTTGGGTCATGATTTCTGGGAAATTTATTTTGACACCAAGGAAGTAATTTGACTTTTCTGCACTGAGTAATAAAACAATAAATCTTTAGCTGTATTAACGTGTTAGAATAGACTAGATGATGGAAGTGTTTTGGCACTGGGTTATGAGATAGGTTAATAGGACATTTTTGAAGCTGTTCTGCTCTAGTACTGAACTGACAGCTATAATAACCCTGAGTCATCACATCTTGCCAAGACACAAAGTTGCAATGATGAAAGTGATAGCAGATTAGTAAGACTTTGCTTTCACAGTTTAGGAGAAATGTCACCTCTTGGTTCCTGCTAAGGTAACTTCTGACTTCACATTTCTTTTACATCAATTCAAAACTCACAGAAGCAGCACGTGTTAAAAGAGACACTATAATTTCAGCCCAATCATAATATTATTAAACAAATTTGAACATATTGAAGGTATTAAGGGGATTCAAAGAACCTTTGAGAAGTTAAGGGCAATTTTTAAATGGTACTGTAAAACTTACCTCTCACAATTTAAACTATATACTCATTACCATATTAAAAAATATCTCACTTCAGGTATAGCTGCCTTTCAATTCCAATAAATATACAGGGAAGAAGTATCTCTAATAAGCTACTTTCAAATGTACTATGCATTGTTACAGTGTATTAATAAACAGGCAACACTAAGCATTGTTAAAAACCTGCACCCTAAAGAAAAGGTTTAGATGAATCAGTCATAGCCTATTCGACTCACCAATATAAATTTTGATGTGCAGTTGATTTCAACAGTTTTTAGGTTGTTTCTTTAATATAAATGATGCAACAGTAAAATAATGGTCTGATGTGTAATCTCCCAGAAAATAGTGTTAATAAATATAAAAACCTTTGCCAATACAAAAAAAAAAAAAAAAAAAACACAAAAAAAAACCCCACCAAAAATACACAAAAGAAAACAAAACAAAAAAAAAAACCACACACACACACACACAAAATCCCTCCATCAGACACAATCAGGTTACATCTACAAACGAGAATATCTGAAATCTCAGTACATTAGCCCAACAGTAATTTCTCTCTTCCCTAAATAAAGAGGAAAAGTACAGCAGATTTCAGACATGTCCATGAGGTGTGCTGGGGCTATTTTGTTATGTATGAATTAATTATATTCTGTCACTGGAAATGGACAATACAATACTGATTTTGAAAAATATCAGGATACACAGAAATTATCAACGTGTTGAAGACCAAGCCTATTTCCAAAGGCTGAATTCTTTGCAGGTATGTCAGATGCTGAGATACCCTTGATATCCTATTTCTGTAGCACTCACATATTTTCAATTACTGATGATCCAAAACACTGTAACCAGCTGAGAATACATATGGTGTAGAGCTGGCAGTCTGATATTTCAAAATACACAGGGCAATCTTCCACTGGAAATACAACCATGATCACCCTAGGCTGGTACATCACTTCACACTGCATGATCACTCACATAACAGGTGAGCTTCAACAAAGAAATGTATACAGTCCTGCAACAAAAAATAAAAAAATACTCTAACCATAAGAAAATAACACTTTTATATAGTTCCAGGCTTATAACTGTTGTTCAGCCCTCCAACCTTCCTGTATTTTGTCCCTAGTAAATTCATAATGTCATGCCTTAAACTTTCTTCCCCCCACCATTCTCCTCCCCAGTCATTTTCCACATATAGGATATCCAGCCTGGCTGCATTACTGTGCAGATGCAGTCATGGATATGACAGAAGGAGCAACTAACAAACCCAAATCTTCCCAAATGTCCTTCTAACTGGTGGACATGTAGCCCCTTAATAGCTGAGCTACTGTTACCAACAATTACATTTGTAAACAAACGTACAGTTACATTTGGAGAGCCTGTGGGGAAGCATTACTTCCTGCTCCTATTCATCTTTATTAACCATCTCTTATTCTAAGTTTATTTTCCAAACAACCCTTCATTCTGAATGCTTTTAACTCTTCTGGTTTGAGAATACAATAGAATTACTGCACAACCACAAAAGTATAAAGTCCTATTACAACAAAACATCAGCTAAACAGGCAGTCCCAGCCAGCAGCATTGCTATCTGTACCTTACAAGAAGTTGCTGTGCTGGGGTGGAGAAAGAAGCTTTAACCCTTTCTCTCACAGCAACAATCCATGAAGCCTACAAAGCATGAGACTCCTACTCCATCATCCTCCACAGAAGCCCATGGTGTACAGCTGGGCAGCTTAGTCCATGCACCACTTGCCAAGCTGAGAGCAATATTGCTTCCATTATCTCTGTGAAGTCCATCTGGTACAGAGCAGCTCATGCCACACAATGCTGCTGTAATTTCTACAGGCTAACTCTGAAAAAACAAAAGTGAAATTCTAAGTGAGACTCACTTTTGGTATCAGCCAAGATGCCAAACTTTAAACAGTAAAATGAACTGGTAAGTCTCATTTTCTGTGTAATCCACTTCCAGTTCAATATATTTTACAGCTCTTGTGAAAAAAAAAAAAATTAATTTTAATTAACATTTAAAAATCAAGCCATTTCTGTTCCTAATGGAACACAGAATGACCACCTTTTCCAGTTAAGAATCCATCCTTTGAATATAAATGACTCAAAGACTCGTTTAGAAGCATTTCTTATAGAAAGCATCAATCATACTTTACCATACCTGATATATGATACGTTTCCTTGAATTTTTTAGCATTATTGAGCTGAGCCAAAATTTTGGAAAACATTTAAATAATCCAGGCTCTTAAGTCTCAAGAGTAAACACAAACAGAAATCAAATTAGCAAGTGTCTCTAAATCACTTTTACAGCTGAACCTCAAGTGTTTCTGCTGTTTCTTTTTCTGTGTGCTTTTATGTTAGTTTACCTCTTTCATAGTCTTTAGAGTCATGTATAGTACTTACTTAAAGAAATAGTTCTCATGGTTTGAAAATGAAAAAAATGTCCTTTGGAAATGTATTAATTTAGTTCACTTGTTAGAATATTCAAAAAAGCCAATTATACAACATAATAAAGAAAGCATATTAAATACAAAGACAAACATATTCAAATAAAACCTTACATATTTGGAAAAAATATTAATAAAATTTGGCCAGATAATTTCATCGTGTATTAAAGTCCAGTGTTACAGTCTCAATGATTTTTGCAATACTTATAAGTATTTAGGATAACAGTTCCTAAAACCGTCTCTCTTTTGTTCCTGACCTCTGTTGTAAATGAGCCTGCAAACTGATTCCTCAGAACAGGTTATTCAGATGTTCTACCTGTAACCATCAGCTGTTCCCTTTCTCAGATGGTCTATCAAAAGCAGGGAAATTCACTGTCAAAAGAACAAATCTATGGGTAAGATGCTTGCACATACCTGTGTATCAGTAACCTACTTTTCTCTGGACAACTGCCAACACAAGCAGTAGATCATAATTCTTACCTGTCAAGCATTGTGCACCAGAGTGTTTCTTCTCAATTAACAAAGACAATTAAGAATCATGAATATTAAAGGCAGCATTAAAACCTATATTTGCTAATTGATACTACATCAACTGGTGAAGACAGGAGAATTAGCAACAGCCAATTTGCAATCTGCACAGTAGTACTTCACATTCTTAACTCCTTATAGTCAAGTTCAGCAGCTCTAATGCTCTTGCATCAACTTCTGCATATTAACCAGATATCACTTGAGGAATCTAATCAAGAAATACTAACTACAACTTCTTAGAAGGCCTTCATATCATATATTTAAATATTATTTCATGACAACTTTGAGGAATCAAACTGTTAGAGTAGGGGCATTTCTAAACAAACAAAAGCAATAAGGATAACTTGACAGAAAAGTAAGAGGAAGGAAACTTGTGTGCACAACTGGAAATAAATAGAGGAACATATAAATTACTATCAGTTAGACAGGAAAGAAAATCTAGTTTCCCATATTATGGAATTTGTAAGTGCTCTTTTTTCTTCCCAAATTAGGGCACACTGTGGGCTGCAACTTTTTGTTTTTAATTGATATTTTTAATTTGTGAATTTAAGACACTATTTACTAAGATGGTTCTAAAACCCAAAGGGAGAAAAGCCCAGACACTATTGATATTTTGAAAATAACAAACGATAAGAAACCCTAAAAAGTTTTTCCCAATGAAATAAATTGAGAAAAATAATCTATGAGTTAACATGTCCTGAAGACATCACTGAAAAGTTGTTGACCCATTTTAATAGTTATTTCTTCAAACACTAAAAGGGTTCCTTGACAGAGTGAAGCTTCTAATACAATGCAGATGAGTACAGCTGTAGAATGGAAATGCATTTGAATATAAATCAATCCAATTCAATAGATAAATCATGATAATTTGAGATGTTAAAATAACATAGCTGGTTATTAATGGAATTATAAGCTTTAAAACATTGCAACTAAGCCTTCTGTTAAAGAAATAACCAGTCCAGCAAAAGACCAGCTCTTCACAGCTCTTCTTTACAATGTCCACATAAGCAAAAAAAAAACCAAAAAAAAAAAAAAAAAAACACAACAGCAACAAAAGAGCCTAACAACAATACAAAATAAAAGCAAGTGCAATTACTTGTCCCCAGTAAAGAACTGATGCTCAACGCATGACGAGAGCACGATGGCATAACTCCCCTGTGAAGAGCAGGATGCTTTTACTAAGCTTCTCATGGCATTTTGGAACAAGTCTGCATATTCTGAAACACACAACTCTTACAAGGAGAGTTGACTGAGGACCAATCATACCAACTTGTCTAATATTGGAATGAAGAGAAACCCTGGAAGGGAATAGCAAAATGAATTATGTACAGCTATTCAGTTTAATAGAAGAGTTTCCCACTAAATATTGCCCATTAGCTCTTTCTAGGAACAATTAGTATATTACAAACCCTTGCTCTAAAATGAAAGAAAAAGAGTGTTTGTGATCCCATATCAATGGGCTCTCCCTGACCACAAGCACAAATATCCTGGCAAGACTCTGTGGGGCTCTAGTCTTCTTTGCATGCCCTGACACTTGCACCGTCACGTTCAGCAGAGTGTGGCATCCCTGCAGCTGTGGGTGACTGCACTGCTGGATCTCATCGTGCAGCATGCACAGCACTGCTGCAATCCTAAGAGGACAAAATGACCCATTCTGTGACCGCTGTCTTGCAGTTACTTCTCCAGAACTACCAGGAGCCTCCTTGCCCACACATTTTGGCTGCTTCTTCCAGAAGTTAACCAGTCCAGGGGTGTCTGAATCACAGCCTCAAGGAACCAGGGATGTCAGCTCAGCAATGCTCAGAATTTCATTGCCACTCAGAAGCAGCAATCTGCCAGCCCTCCCACAGAAGAAAGGAGTAGAGTCCTCCTGCAACAGAACTTATACATTCTAGCATTCCTCTTTCCCTTCCAGTTGCATACACAAAAAACCTACCACACAAAAAGACACACCCTTCCCCTTTAATAACAAACCAAAACAAAAAGAAAACCCAAACAAACTAAACTAAAACAAAACAAGAACATCTTTCCCACCCCAGCATGATCCATTCTTCTTAATAGATCCTTTCCTTTGGTGCAAATTGCCACATACCCAGTCCCTAACTGAGCAGGATCTAAGGGCACCTGAATTTAGGAATTGGAACCTACCTGGAAATTCCCACACACAGCTTCTCTGCCTCAGTCTGTCTGGGATTTTTTTCTGTGCTACTTCTTTATTCTAACACTGCGGTTAATTAGGACAAGCACTCATGCAAACCCCAGAGTAATATAAGTATTATTGCAATGGAGATAAACAAAAGAATTAACTCACTGTGCGTGAGCTGGTCAGTAGAAGCCACAGGTATCCAGCTTCAAACAGCTATCACACAAGGACAGAGAAGTGGGGAGGTGACTCTGTGGTCAACAAGACACTGACAAATTTACTGCCAACTTCTCTGCATGACCAAAAAGTGGATCTCATAGGACCAGGAAACAGAGGTCCAGTTCCAAAGAGAAGTAAAATTAAGAATGTTGACACTCAGGTCTTCACCTCAGATAAACGAAGAAGTCAGTTAAAAATATTACTTGAAAATTATCATCAGTGAAACAACATATGCTATGCTGCTAAGCTAAAACTGTCCAGAAACCAAGACTTTTCATGTGACAGGGTACAGAAATCACCCGTTTTGCAATCTGGGTGGAAAATTACTTTTGGAAAAGTCACATAGGAACAGGCACTCCCAGGTCTGAGTGGAATCCAATTTCTTGGTGACCCTTACAGTTTAATACAGGTCTGCCAAAACCTACCAGACAACTTCTCCTTGGGGTTATCAAGATAAGCTTCTAAATAGCAACGATGGACACCCATTACTTGACGGAAATATCAACATAACAACCATGACATTACATTGACACTTGCCTTGGTTAAACTATGTACACTCCCTGAAGGAAAAAGTTTTCTTTCTTTTGTATTGCACCAAGGAGAATGTCTCTCAGAGTCCATGTACAGAAAATGCATGGTACCTTTAAAATTTAAAAATTGATTATTAAAAAACCATTAGTTATAACAATTTTTGTCCACTTGGAATTTAAAAATATTATGTGCACATTATCACCCACATTAATGTATCAGTGTTACGTCTCAATCCTTGTTTATGCCAAGAACTTTTAAAACACATAGAATAAATTCTGGTGAAAAGCAGAATCCAAGAGGAATAAAATGATCTGCATATCTATAGAACTAAAAAATGAGAATTTGAAACTATCAGTACCAATCTGACGCAACAACCTTGTGTGTGTAATGAAGCTTGAGATGCTGATAAAGGTCATATGGTGAGACTGTAATGAAGATTCATCTACTTTAGTCAGATTTTCTCTGGCTTTACCTTTAATGGCATCTCATTATTCCCACTGGCAGAGCTAGTCATGTTTGTACACAAACTAATTAATGAGGAACTCTACCAAGACTTTCAGAGCAGAAACAATCATGTGTGCTGACAGTTACTAATAGCAGGTGGGAATTCTCAGTCATGAAGGATGAGGACTATTCATAGCATTTAACTGTAGGCTACTCACTTCATGGGGAGAAATTATAATTAAACCATTTTACAGATCACAAAAAAGGTAAGACATGAGGCATATTGAAAATTTGATTTACAGGTCATGAAAAGTTTCTAGCTTTTCAGGGAGATTTTTTTCCACCAAAAAAAAATTTATCAGATTAACATATCTATCTTGTTCACTTGTTCATTCCTTGCCTTTTATCCACCTCCTCTTCACCACTGCCAGAAAATTTACTCTGTAAACATTCAATATGATTTTGGGACCCACTAGTCTCAAAAACAACCCCCAAAAACCTACATTCACTTTAGTAAACAAGTATTTCAAAAGAAAACATTTCAAAGAAATTTGAATGGGTGTAAGGTTAGGGTTACAGGAATTACTTAAAGTTTATGTAATATTGAGGCTGATAGCCCCAAATTAGCCTATAAAGGAACAGACAAAAATATTTCATTCATAATGTTTTTTTCCTTGTAATACAGTCATATATTAATTATAAAATATTTTAGTTTATTCTTTCTTTACCAAAGAAAGCAATAAAACTAATAATACATTGCACTTTGCATGATCTATGTAATAAGTTATAAATAGATGGCCAAGATGCTATCTACTGGTACTATTTTAATAGCAGGTGCTTATTAACCTAAGAATTCCATTCAGTAAAAATTATCATTTCATTTACAGATTTAAGGATTGCTTTCAAGTTTTCAAGTGAGCTGCATAGATATTACTTTGCTCCCAAACAGGGTATTTAGAACAATCATACATGAAAAGAAGAAGCCTTCTTAAACATCAGTAAATCTGCATTGCTTCAAAGTGCAACAGCTCTCTAAACTCTATTTTTTTTTCTTTTAAATAAAATCCTAGCAGAAATTACTGAAGGAGCTCACAATTGGATTGTAGCCTCCATAAGTGATGAGTGCCTCTGCAATTAGGCATAAAGACAGATTGCTTCTTTCTCATAAAGCCCTTGTTCCACACAACATAACTAATTAGACCACTACACAGGTCTATCCAAGCACATAGAAAGAACAGTGTAATAAAGACTAATAAACAGGAAAGGAAACCAGCTTCTGTGTTTTAGCAAACACTGGTAATAACAGGAAGTAAATCATTATTCCTGCTCTTAGAACAAAGACCAAAACACTTTATTAGGTGGCTTACAAAATTCTGTCAATTAGAGACATCTTTTCTTTTTATTTCTTGAGGAAGTTTAGGTTAATTAGGTTTTATTTAATACAAAATCAGAAACCAGCACCTGAGGTCTGCTTGTGCTGTATCCTGACAGCAACATTATCACAGAACAGAATTCCAAATATAGAGACTGCATTGCTATGCAAGAAAGAAAAATCCTATCCCTTTAGCATCTGGTACAGAATAAAGGCATTATACTGTAATTAGATTGACTAAAGAGCAGCTGATAAGGAAAATAAAAGATGAAGAACTTAGTAACAGATTTCTGTCAAATTTCTGCATGTTTCTTACCAAAAAATTTACATTTTGCTCTGCTCAGAATACTGATCTGGGTTTAGCACCCAAGGTTCAACATAAAATAGATAAATGATATCTGACCCTGCACATAAAGATTTACTACACACCTCCACTTGCTCAGTCCTCAGTTATATAAACTCTGATGAAATTTAGATTCACTACCTGTGCTAAGTGGCCATAGTAGGCAACCATGGAATTTGAAAAATAATTCATAACTATTGCTCCACTTTTCAACAGTTCCAAAAGTTTTCCTTCAAAATTAGTCATTAACGTAAATGTTGTTGGCTTGTTTAAATTAAGCAAGCAAACAAGCCAATTAACAGTCATAAGAATCACTATCTTAAGAAGATTTGGTCAGGAATATTAAAATTTAATTTCCTGTGATTTTTCCATCATAATTTTCTTCATTCAGTCCAGGAGTAGATCAAATTCCTAAAAAGACAGTATTCTTCTAAGACTCTGCATTCATAAAAGAAAAAAAGCAAAACCAAGTGTCATTTAAGGAGTCCTGTGCCATGTTTGTCCCAATATAAGCACTGTAGGTAGAACTACAGAACAGCAGAGTCTGGCAGGAACCTCCCAAAGTCCAAGTTCCATCACCACAGGAGGGTCAGCAAGAGCAGATTTTTCAATGCTGTGTTCAAGTGGGTTTTGACCATCTCCAACTGTGGAGATCCCACAGTGCCTCTGAACAATCCATTCTGGTGACCAACAACTGAGGACAAGCTTTCATTATACCAGACCTGAATCTCCCTTTTCCAACCCAGATCCTTTGCCTCTTGTCCTATTGCTGTGCACATCTGAGAAGCCTCTCTTTTCTCTATAAACCTCTGGCCAGGTAGGTTGTAGATGGCAATCCCTCTCATCTTTATTCCTAAGGGTGAGTAAACCCAGCCCCTCCATGCCATGTCCTCCAGCACACAAGCCTCAGGCAGCCCTGCTCTGGACTTACTCCAGTACATCTGTGTCTAAGTAGAAACCCAAATCTAGAGACTGCATCCCTGGTTGGGATCTCAGGAGAGATGATTTGAGAGGAGGTTATCACTTTCTGATGGTAAGCTGTGTATCCACATTCATAAAACAATTCTGACACACCACTAAAATTAAATTTTATCCATTTTTCTTCTTAATTCTCTCAATAAATTATTTTCATTAATTTCCAAATAACGATAGAAAAATATTACTTATAGCCAAAAAAATATCTTACCATTTGTTAAAGTACTCCTATCTACTTCCGTAAAATACATCTGATGACTTGACAGCTCTCACTTCAGATCACCAGAACATCTACTAAAGGGAGATCAAGCTTTCTACTTCGGAAGGATTGGTATTGACAAGTATTTTAATAATTCAAATTATCTCAAGAGGACGTTTGCCACAAATGGCATTTCTCTCTCTGTTTCCTTTTACTGTGAGGCAAAATGTGAGAATCAATTCTGTAAATCCATTTGAAAGAGAAAACAAACTGGAAATCTAAACAACTTCAGTTGTTTGACCCTGAAGAGTTTGCTCAGAATTTCAAAGGATTATATTTCAAGTAATAACATTGCTCCAGTACAAAATGTTACAAAAATTTGCCATCTGATCTTCATAAATAGTTAAGAATTAAGATGTGAAAGGACTGTATTGTCACTCTACTGCAAACATGCCCCACAGCAATCTCAACAACATCTTTGAGAACACTGTTCCTTGCATCTCCTTTCATCACAGACCTCTGCTGACACTCATAGATCTAAGTGCAATGCAGCACATTAACAAGGTTTGAATTAAGTATGCAGCAAAGCTCTCTAAGATTGTGGAAATTTCGTCAAGATGATAAAATATGACTCCACTAAGTTAGGGAACTCACTTCTCAGAAAAATCAACCCTGTAGGCAAAGGACAAGCTACAAGAAATAAAGTAACTAGATATGGCCTCAAAGTCTTCAATGCTCTGAGAGCTGAGCAAGCTGACACAGAAGATTCTCAGAATTACAATCAAGATTTAGTTTCCCCTTTCAGAAGGTAAATGATAAAGTATATTATTTTCTCCCCATACTAATACAAAATTAGATTTTGTTCCTGGAGAATATGAGAGAATCATCAAGCTTTGTGGCCAACAGTGGAAAAGTTGGGAGTAGTCAAATGAGTCCAAGGAACTTCTGAGAAGTTCTTTGTCTGCCACAGCCACTCTCACCCCTCCAGTTCAGTTGTGCCAGGCAGCAAAGGCCTGTCCCAAATCACAGACTGGAGGGATGCAGGCAGCTGTAAGTGGCCAGCAATGGAGAAGCATCCTCAGACATCACTGCCCAGTCAGTGCAGACCCTTGTTGAGAACACAGACAGGGGGAAGACAAGGAAGAGGAGAAAAAGCTGGACCAGCTACTGACACTATGATCCAATTTAAAGCTGTTCAGAGCAGCTGCTGGAGCCTGTCTCAGTCCTGGGCTGGAGAACATGTCAGGGGAGATCACAGTCTGATTAGGGACACCAGACTATTTTAACCAGGAATTAATCAGATTAATGTTTTTGCAAAAGTTTTGAGTCTAGAGGAGCCAATGAATACACAGTATGTTGTCCACAGGCAAATGGTAAAAACAAAGTACCTGAATTATCTGAATAATTCAAAAAGACAGGAATTCTAACCATGGATACAAGTCACCAGTGATCAGGGCCAAGGGGCTGTATTCTACCTCCACTAATTACGAATACTCTTTTCTACAGGCAACACTTTATCAATCAAACACATCATCAAGCAAACAGACCCTCTCCCTGAAATATGTGAGCACATTCAGTCTTAGCACACAATTAATTCTACCAAGGAGCATTTTACATCATTTCTGAATATCTTTTGACACTCCCAGATTGGGAGAAAAAAAAATTTATCTTTTATTTTATCTCTTAAAAATATATATATATATCTCTTTTATCTCATCACTGATGCACAGATCTTTTCCTGTTAGTCTGTTCAGTCCAGAAGCATGTATGAAAAAGGTAAACAAAAGTACCTGATATTATAAATGTCGAGATTAACCCTGAAACCTGCCTCTAAACATAGTATCCTGTGACCTAGTACTACCTTGTCAGAGCAAAATCCTGAATGAACAGAGAGGCTTAATGTTTGTGTACTCAAAATCAACAGGTTTTTCCAGACCTGACAAAAAAAAGAAAAAATATATATATACTTTTTTTTTTTAATTAATAGCATACTTCTAGACTGTATCTTGGAATAAAGTCTCTTCTTGAAGTACAAGAGATTTGAATTACATGGCTTCTACCAGCCATGGTTCATAGCACTGAAAAAAAATAAACATCTCAAACCCATGACATTAATGTAAAAGTTATGTAAAGTCTACAAGGAACGTTCTAAAGGAAAATAGACTCTTTACTTAAGGGCATGGCATAGGTTATCAAAAGGTAATGGTGAAATTGGATAAAAAAAGTGCTTCAGAAAAATTCTCGTTAAGCAAATAAATCTTAATATCAAATAAATGCTTGGGCTAGTCAGCAGCAGATTAACAACCAAGTTGTGTTGTTAGCACCCTAGGAAATTTTATACTCATTTTAACTATTATAGTCAAGCTTTCATAGTCCATTCTATCCTTATCAGTTTACCTGAAGCAGGATTTCGAGAAGCTATTCTTTTTCAAATTGTATGTTGTATTATTCATAATGTTTTCACTCCCACTAGCACTTGATGTCTCCTGATCTACACAGCATAAAACAAGCAGAAAGAAAAGCCTCTGCCTGAAGTGTTTATATTTTAGATACCACAGAAAACAGAACTTGTACCTTTTTGCACTACAATGGCATAAAACTGGCATGATAGTAAATTGCCTGAATATAGTTATCTCTGTCAAAAAAAGTTAGAGAAACTATTGGTTTAGTTTTGAGGTTTCTTGTCCTTTCTGTGCTTTCTATAATATGGAGAAAGTTGAAAAAAAAAATCAAGCTAGTTATTTATTTTGTTAATTTTATTGCGCATTTTCCTCAAGAATCTTGCTTACTCTCCTTTATACCATGACTTCCTCTGAAAATTGCAGACAACACTCCTCTGATCCTGTTAGGTTGGTTAAGTTGTATCTGCAACAAATAAAAGATTGCAGAAAGTGCCTTTATTTCCCTTGACTAAGACTAAAGTCATTATTCATTTTCAGCATTACTCTATATTTCCCCTAAATACACAGATAAAGAAAGTACACTTCTTTTTTAAAATGGAAGTGAATTTCTCAAATATGTTTCTGTGCGTATAAAAAATTTCAAGAGGAAGTAAATAAAACAAGTACTGAAGCATATCCTTGACTTTCTCTTACTTTTCAATTATAGTTTGACCTTTCCATCACAACCTTGAAGAAGCTAGTTCAGTAGTGATACAGTAGCCTTTCACCCAAGCTCTGCACTGACTGTGCTTGACTTTATGACATGACTATCTGAACTGATGGTTTCTAACATGCCATATAATCTTTTCTTTAAAATTTTCTTCTTGGAATGGACATACTGCTCTTTACATGAGGTTTAGACTTCAAAACACACAATATTTTCTCCTGAAATTCTGCTTGCATCTCTCATTACTATATTTAGCTATTAAACTGGAGTAAAGCACATCTTGGAAGGCCTACAGCAAATTTCATTTGGTAGGAACAGTTATTCCTGTGGCGAGTATTCAAAGGGATACTCTCCACCTGCCACAAAATAAGTAGTCGTTTAACACATCAAGTACCTTAAAAATTCAGGGCTTAGTTGTGAGCAAAGCTGAACAGCGCATTTGAGAATTATAAATTTATGATAATTTAATGACTGATTGCTTAGGATTGGCTTAAAAAAAACCTAAATGTAATAATTTAGAAATTCCTTTTGTTTTTTTTGTCCTTTTAAATTACCTCTCTAGCCTATCTAGATTTAAGACTTACAGTGTTCAGTGTTTCACATTCGATATACATGAGTGCTTAACAGTATATTTTTACAGAACATTGTTGGATATTTTATTGGGAATCTAATATTGCCCTTAATCCACATACTATCTAGTGTGATCATTAGACAACTTCAGGTAGGAAAGACTGGTTCTGAAGTCTAACAAGTCCTAAACTAAGAACCTTTAACATAGATAACAGCAGCCAACGTACTGTACAAGAGCCAGCTCAGACAACAATCGGAGCATGTGCTTGACTTTCTGCTTGGTGAATTCTTACATGGACAGGAAAATAGCCCAAAAGATGCTGCTACTCTAAAAAAACACAAAATAAATACAAGACACAACTCAGGCTGACAAATAGCATAAGAATAGAACAGCCTGATAAACAGAAAGTAAATAACAAATAACATTACAAAAGACACATTCCTAAAAACATACATTCAAATACTTTTAGATATTTCATGCAGCTCCGTGTTTCTACAGATTCTCCCAACTGACCCTTCCATACACACAGCACACAATCAACTGTGTGCACACGAGTGAGTTCCAATCAGATGGAAACACCTTGAACTTATTAATACAAACATACTAATAAATATATGGGGACTTCTCACCTTCCCAATTCAATTACTTAAGTTAGGAGGCTAATCTACCAATGTACCTGCAGTTCAAGGAAACAAGATATCCATGTTGATTTCTTGCTTGGACTTGCTGGCTGAAAGAGCTTATTGCTCTCTATTGCCTGGATATTTGAGCCTAGTAAGTTTATCCAGGTAATATCAGGCTGCATAGCACAGCAATAGTTAAGCAAAACAAATATTCCCCCAAGCATATTTCTATGTTTCCTTTTTTTTTTTTTTTTTTTACTTATTGAAGCCTTAGAATACAATTTGCATTCAAAACTCAATAAGCAATTACTATTTATTTAAAAAACAAAGTCTTTAAACATTCATTGTTAAGAAGGAACCAAGAGGGCAATCAAAGTCCATCCAACTACATGGAAAATTTATCTTTTTTTTTTTTTTTCCTTTAATATCCAGTTTCCCTTCTGGATGTTCATAAATGGTTGCATACCCAGAGTTCTAAAAGGAGAACAAACAACTATGTCAACCCAGTTAATGACAGATATGGAAATATTCACATGGGAAAAATACTTCCCATGCAGTCAAAAAAGAAAAGTAAAACCCAATCCATAGCTTCTTAAGCCACCCATTTCATTCTTGTTGAATAAATAGTGCCTAGTTTTCTGTTGCTTTTGCTGAGGTGCCAGGCAGTCATGTTACCTTTGATCTATTTCTGTTCAAGTTACATAGAGAAGTGTCTGAAACAACGATAATGTGTACTGTTGATCCAGGAACAGTAGTAGATTATATAGCAAGATATATTTTATTGGCTAAAATTAGAGGTTGTGCAGACAGGATGTCCTGAAGAGTAGCACAGAGCATGTACTTGGGATGCTCTCACTGTTAAAAGCTGAATGATTTTTATGTTACTTTTAAGGCCCTGATTCAATTTGCTGTTTGCTCATTTGATATATCACTCCTCACAAAATAAGATCTATGCAGAAGAACAATAAACATGTTATTACATGCTGAAAAACAGCCAGAATTTGTTTTGAAATACAGGTAGTCTCATGGGCAGAAAATTTTTGTTCTTTTATGAGTTATTTTTTCAAGCTCTTAAGAGGTTACAGTCAAATCTTTAGTATAGAGGAAAAGGACACACACTCACCTACCCAGATGAGATTGTGTTTTCCTACTCGGATTTCTCTAATGTATCATGATCAATGAGCAAGAAGATCAACTTAATTGTCCTAACTGCATATTTTATGAACTGTGACAAGTTTGTTATAACTCATTTGCTCTAAACTTTTCTTCTGAGATTGTGAAAGTACCAGGAGATAAACTCAACAATGTCAACAAGCTCGGTGGCATAGTTCAAGCTGTGAAGGTTCAATAAATAGGTCTGTAAACATTGCAAATCAACAAAGCTTTTGATGAAATGTCAAGCAAGACAGAGCTTAGCTATATTCAGCTCAGCTTGAACTCATAAACCATTAACTGGCCTCTGTAGTTTCCACAGAAGTGTGTGTTATGAATAAAGCACAAATATTGAAATAGAAATAAAAACAAAGCTTTTTTTTTTCTTTAGGAGACAAGATTAATTAAAGTTACTTAGTAATTGGAAATGGTATTTTGATCACCCCAATAAAGACAGATTTATAAAAACAGAAAATATGAAAATGTTGCACATTCTTATAATGGAGAAACCATTATTTTATGCCTTCAAGTTAAGAAAGAATGCAAAACATAGAAATAGAAAACAAAATTAATTTTGAAATGTCCTGAAGATATTTCAAATTTGAACCATTGCAAAAAATCTGCTTTTTTTCCTGCATGAGGCAAAGAATATTGTTTGATTCAGAGAAAATACATATTTTGCCCTTCAGTTTTAGGAGGAAGAATAGAATAGAATTTGTTTGAATGGATCAAGGTACCTATTTATAACAGAAAATAGGATTTTATTTTTTTTTCACTCAAGTGGTGTATTGTATTACAGATATACAGCCAGATATTCTCTCAAGATCTATTTCCAAAAGTCTTGAAAGTTACGAAGTTACTTTAGCTCCTTTTCCGTAGCAATCCTCTGTAGACATCCATGCAATTATCCTAGACTGAATGCAAGGTTGTTTCTGCCTGATGGCCCAGTTTCCGAGCTATTTCTATATCATCAGTTGAGTAATTCATTTGACCAAGTACAAATTTGTTTGCAGCAAACTTTTCATTATATAAAAAAGAAGCTCATTTAGCAAAGCCATTAAATCCTCTCTGATCAGCTAACATCTATTACCCATAACTATGCCAACCCTCTGATACTGTCATTGAGCACATTGCACTTTTCCCTCCCATCAGCGAGAAAAAAAATAATCTGTTTAACCTAATCAGAGACTTAGTACATACGAAAGTTTGCTTGTTTCCCTTCCTTTACTAACACCGTGTTGATACTCTCCACCCAGGTTTGGAGGATTTAAAAATAAAAGTCACGCAAGGCACGGATATCTGACAGAACGGAGCGGATGCTCCGACGGGGCCGGGGTCAGCCGCTCCCTCGAGCCCCACCTGCCCCTGGCCTCGGAGCCTGCCGGCGGAACTTCCCCGAGCCCCAGGATCGCGGGGAGCAGCCGACTGACCTAAATGCCGTCTCTAGGGTTGCGTTCCTGCTGCTCTTCACTCTCTGAAAACTCCTTGTATTCACTTACGGCCGGTACTCACCCGAGGCATCCCCAGGCATTGCCGGCACTGCGGTGTCTCGCTATCTTCGTGGGGAAGCGGTCAGTGGATTTCCCCGTGGGCGCTTCTCTCTAACACATTCTCCAAAGTAGGAGAAACCTGGAGGGAGACTCATTGCCAGGTGCAGGTAAGGCACGCCCGCAATCGCCCTCCAGTTTCACGGGCTCAAAAAGAGCACCCCCTCCTCAGAAGCCGACGGGAGAATTACAGCCAATTTTATTTTCTTAAACAGCGGCGAGGTGCTCTCCCAAGGTTCGCAGGCATCGTGTGCTGCGCTCCCTCCCTCCTCGCTGGAATGGTTTCTCCCTCCACAGGCTCAATCTACCTGATTATGTTCTCTCCTAATCAGTAATTTTAGTTTCCCCAGCCGTAGCGGCCCTCCTCGTTCACCCGGGGTTTCTGCAAGGCGAGCTGCAGAAGCAGGGCACCAGCACTCCGGGGACACAGGGCAAGGCAGCAAGATTTTGGAAGCACTTGTGTTTCTGTCTGCTTTTTGTTTGAACACTGGAGTATAGCCTTAGCCTGTCTGAGAGAGAGATTATGCTTCCTGCTTTTACAATCCTATTCAAATAAGCTTAAAGCCCCTAAGAAAAAAAAAAAAAAGAAAAGAAAAAAAATCTACCTACTTCATCAAGCAGGAACTACTTTCCAAAGCAGTCTTTTTTTTGTGTATCCTTACCCTAAACTAGCTTGTATCCTTTTCAAATGTGACAGTATATATGCATCTGCAGTATATTATTCCCTAGCTCTAGTCAGCAAATAAAGTAGAAAAGGTATGATTCCCTTCCCTTCCCTTCCTGTTTCTTCTTTTGTAAACTAAAAGACAAGAAGGATAAGTACAACATATATTACCACAACCAACTTGAACATAATCTGGTTTTCAACAAGCATGCTTGCTGTAAGCCTGAAAGGGTACTTAGGGTTTTGTTTGTATTTTTTTTGTTATTTGATACATAGGGAGGATGGTACAGAGAAAAAAAAAAATCTTCCTCTTTTTGTCCCAATTATTTGAGCTAACCTGATTGTTACATTATTGACTGCTATTCTCCTGTAAATCTCTTCTAATCCCAATTTAGAGACTATATCGGAATTTATTAAAGTTTTCCTTTAGTAGTTAACAAGATAGTCTAAAAACATTTGTGGAGAGAAAGCAATGGGAAAAGCATGGATCAAGGGATGATTTACTCCAGAATTTTAAGTGGGTTGCAGAGCACAGGTTAGGCTGTGGTCTGTCAGAGACAGCCACATAAAAGCATGACAGCAAAGCGGCAGGAGATGTGGAGATAGGAAATGAGGAGGACCACTCCATTCCAGGACAGCGTGGTACATATTTAAACACTGTGAATATCCCTAAAGTCTGGTGATTTAATAGCTAAGCTAAAGTGTCTTTTGTAGGCAGTGTAAATAGAGCTATGATACACTTTGGAATCTGTATTAAAAAAATAATAATATGAATTAGTATTCCTTTGACATCAGACCCAATTTAAAACAAATTATCACAAACTATACAGCAGTCTCCTAACAAAAGCTAAAGCTTTGTATTTGTCATCCAAAGAAACAGCATCTCTTCATTCACTGTAACAATCCATTCAACTGAAACCAAAGGTCATTTCATGTCCTATTCAGGGCTGTACATTGAATCAAGACTTACCTTCTATGACAACAGACTAGAAGGTTACTTGAAAGTAATTTTCAGTTAAACTTGTTAGATTAAACCTCTAGAAGTACTGAGTTGGTTATGAGAGGACAACAGCTAAAACTTCATTTAATTGAATGCACAGGATAATAGAACATCTAGATGTGTTCTCCTTGCCATCTATAGCATGGGGAATGCCTCAATGCCTACAGCAGAGCTGAGCACACCTCACACCAGAACATGGAGTTGCCACACTTCTGGAAGGCTCAGAAATGCTATTTCAAGCCTCCTTTATGAGCAAAATCGGTCACATGTTTTCTTTCTTTTCCTCCTGTTACTCAAACAAAATTCAGCAGAAACTGTGCATGACTGAACATGTATATGATAGCAAGCACTAGCATAACACTGTAAAATTTATAAGGAATTAGAAATAGGGTTGCTATAATCATTTCCACAATAGAGCTATTTATTCATTGTAATTCTGATACCAGGGATGCCTCTGTTGCAACCATGTCTTGGAGAAACAGGTTGTCTAGAATGACAGGACCACAGCATCTACTCCCAAGGCCTTAAAAACTTTCACAAATGTGGCATAAGCATGAAAAGAAATCGAGAAAAAAAAAAGACTGTAAAAAAACCAGCAAACATACTCAGCTACATAAATTAATAAGTAACAATAAAATAATGGTTGGAGAGTATAGAGGAGTTTAGCCTGAGCCAGAGAACATTGCTTGATTTCCTAATTGTATTCCATCACTCTGCAGTAGGACAGACCTCATAGCAAAGACTTTGTCAATATACTAATTCAATAGAAACAGCTATTTTTCATCTTTTATGTTTGTTTGGCATTTATCAAAATAATTTCTGCTATTTTTTTTCTTCCCTAAGCTCCACGGGAAGGGCATTATTGGGTAATGTGAGGAAAAATGCCCCTAAATGTCCAAGCACCACTGCTTAGTTACCTTTAAACCTAGACAAAATTATTGCTATTTAAAATTTGAGTACTTTTTGTACTTGTAAAAGGAGGCAATTTATTTTTAAAGATTGCTTACAGATTGTAACTCTACCTGGACTAATGACAAGAAAGTCAACAACTTCATTTTTAATCACATCTAAAAGGAGTAACAAACTACTCTGTCACACACAGCCCTTCATGTCATGAGTGAAATGTTCCTCATCTGGTGAGACAAACAAGTCTAAAATCATACCCCACAGCTGAGCTTCAGACTCCTCCCTGATATAGGGCTCCTAAAATCACAGAATGTTTTGAGTTGCAAGAGACCCACAAGATTCACTGAGTCCAACTCCTGGCCCTGAATGAGGAAGCCCCAAGGGTCACCCCATGTGCCTGAGAGCATTGTCCAAATGCTCTTTGAAATGTGTCAGGCTGTTGCTGTGATCACTGCCCTGTGGAGCTGTGCCAGTGCCCAGCCACCCTCTGGGGCAAGAAACTTCTCCTGATACCCAACCTAAACCTCCCCTGACACAGCTCCAGGCCATTCCCTCGGTCCTGTCGCT